>NW_006921782.1:4486046-4519406 GCF_000298275.1 Orycteropus afer afer | reverse complement strand
GGATTTAAACCACCAGCCTTCTGGTTAGCAGTCAAATGCCTTAGCACTACACCACCAGAGCTCCCTAGGCACTATGGACTATAATTTAAAATTGCGCATAATAAAACTAGATGATAATCCCAATGGAAAGAAACAATATATGCCACCATAAACTAAAAAAAAAAAAAAAAAAACCCTCACTCCCGTCGAGTCGGATCCAACTCATACCGACCACCCATCCTTGAGTTTCTAAGACAATAGCACTACGGAAGAAGGATGACTAAACTTGGAAAAGAAGACGTTTTTTAGGGGATAAATAATCCAACCTAAAACTTGCTGTCAAGTCAAGTCCAATTCACAGAGATCAAGTGTATGTCAGAAGAAAATTGTGCTCTGTTAGGATTTTCAAAGGCTGCCTTTTCAAAAGTAGATGGCCAGACGTTTCTTCTGTTGTGTCTCTGGGTGGATTCAAACCTCCAGCATCCCTGTTAGCAGCTGGCTGTATTTACTGTATACACCACCCAGGACTCCAGGGATAAGATAACCATCCTTTTATTTGAAGACTTCCCCTGTGGAAATGAAATCAGACTTGTTCTCCACAGGTCCAATATTTCTTCATAAATTAGGCTTGAATTTTAGTTAAAATGTAAGGGAGTATTTTACCACAATTAAAAGTTCCCAAGAACTAAAGCTAATTTTACAGGGAACATTCTTTATGACAACCGGAAGACAGCCCAGTAGGATGGATATAAAGGACATACTGGCATGCATTGGAGGTTTGATCTAGATGAAGATGATCTCAAAGGTCCTTTCTTGCCCTATGATTGATTCTATGAGAGGAATTGAATTTTGAAAGTTAAATCTTTATAGTGAAAGTATGTTACTTGGTTTGGGTGGTCAAAGATGCTGAGGCATGCACACAAGTGCCATTTAATTAGCTCATCCCTGTCTGAGGGACTTGAGTTGCCAGTGAAGCTGGCTCAGCTTTCTTTGTTTTGGTTACTTTGAAGCAGAAAGGCTAATCCCCTCTGGAGATATTTGCTTGTTTTTGATGTTGGAGCAGTCACACTTTTCTGTTTGTATTTCTTGGCTTGGTTTTTGAAGTTTAGCTTCACAGAGAAATAGGCCTCATGTTTCCTTGGTGATTCACTGAATCTGGACCCGGCTTCCCTTCCACCCACAAAATAGCCATTGATGGATTATTTATTCTGATTTGTTTGCATTTTGGTCACCACAAACAAAGATGAAAGACCACTCTTTGGACCAAAACTTAAAATTATGTTGCAAGAAGTGTATCTTGAAGGTCAAAACAGGCCAGAGATGTTTTGTTGTTGTTGTTATTTTTTTGAGGTGGCTCCTATGTTAAAAGAGGAAGAAATGATGGAAAATGTTGTTTTTCTTATTTATTACTTTATTTTTTCATTTTAAAAAATACACGTGCATTGTAAAGAATTCAAATTGTTCCAAAAGGTACAAAAAAAAAGCATCTTCCTTCTACTAGTCTCTCCAAAACCCATAATCCTTCTCAGAGGCAACCCCAGTTTCTAACATCTTTCTATTTTTCCAGAAAGCTTATGTGTGTCTATGTATTCATGTATTTTCTATGTAAAGGGAGGAATTTTTTGCAAGATTTATTTTGAAAACTCATTAATTTCTAAAATATAAACAATTATAACAAATTTGTATGAGAATATTCATTGTAGTACTTTTTACAATAGCTAATTTTTTTCTGTGTAAATGGAGGAATTTAACTTTTGAAATTATCACTTTAAATATTTTAGTGAGTATTCTGCATCAGTATGTCCAAAGATGCCTCATTCTTTTAAATGGCTACCAAGATTCCACTATGAGGATATACCACAGATTGTTATTTTTTTTATGCAGAAAAATATGCATATAACAAAACATTTGCCAATTTGACAATTTTCTGCATGAACAACTCAATGACAATGATTACATTCATCATAGTGTTTAACCATCACCATGATCTTTTTCCAAATTATTCCAACACCTTCAACAAAAACATAGTGACTCCTAAGCAATGACTCCCTTCCCCCCGACTTTCTCCCAACTCTCGTAACATCTAAGAAAGTTTAGTTCTATATATTTGGCTATTTCATATAAGTAGGATAATATATTTGTTTCTGTGACAGATTTGTTTCACTCAGCATAGTAATTTCATGGTTCATACTTGTTTTAGCATGTGTCAGAACCTCATTTCTCTTTATGGCTAAGTAATATTCCATTATGTGCATGAACTACATTTTGTTTATCCATTCATCTGCTCATGAACACGTAGGTGTTCCCACCTTTTAACTATTGTGAAAAGTACTACAATGAACATTGGTGTACAAGTTTTTATAATTGTTTGTATTTTAGAAATTAATGATTTTTCAAAAGTGAGTTTTGGAAATCAATATCAATCCCATTTGAGAAAACCATCAATGGCCTCCATTTGAGGCTTTTGTCATCAGGTATTGGCAAGTTGACTCTTTGGGCCATTCTTCTACAGGAAATAAGGTTGTCAATAGGGTATAGTGCCTAAAGCATTTGACTGCTAACCAGAAGGCTGGCAGTTCAAACCCATCAGCCACTCCTCAGAAGGAAGGTTGGGCAATCTACTTCTGTAGTGATACTGTCTCGGAAACCCAAGGAGGGGTCGTTATGAGTCGAGTCTGACTTGACGGCACATAACAACAACAACATAGACTTAGAAAAATAGTAATAAAAATTGAGATTCAATTAAAAGAAGGAAAATGTTACAAAATATTAATATAAATAAAATTACAAATATGTATTGTTTTGTCTCCTTTTTACCTAAATACCCTCTCTTAATGTCATACAAAATGGAGAATTTAAATAAAACCTAAATTTTCACTGAAAAATAAGTAGCTTAGTTTTTATCCAAGGAGCTCTGATGGCTCAAAGGTGAAGAACTCAGTTGCTAAAAGAAAGGTTAGTGATTCAAACTCACTCAGCAGTTCCAGCAGAAAGGCCTGGAGATCTGCTTCTATAAAGATGATGGCCAAGAAAACCCTGTGGTGCAGTTCTCCTCTGTCACATGAGTATCTATGAGTCAAAACCTATGAGCTCTAATGACAACAGTGTTTCACTGCTATGTCATACAGCCAGAAGAGTAATTTCCCATAAAATTTTGCTATCCAAAATATTGCCCACAGACCAGCTGCATCAGCATTATCTGGGAACTCACTAGAAATCTGCAATCTCAGACCCCACACCAAACTTATGTATTGAAATATGCACTTTAAAAAGATCCTCTGCTAACCAGAAGGTTGGTGGTTCAAACCCACCAGCTACTCCATGGAAGCAAGACTGAGCAATCTAGTTCTGTAAAGATTTACTGCCTTAGAAACCCAACTCTATGAGTTGGAATCGACTCGATGGCAGTAGGTTTGGTTTTTGGTTTAAAGGTGGAGAAGTGCTGTTCTAGAACATATAAACTCAAAAACTTTCAGTTATCTAAAGTCTAAGAGCCAGAGCTGGCTCCAAGTAGGTCACTACTTTAATCGTATCATTTCACATGGAGTATCATGGCAAAACTATCACCTAATCATTGCTTCCATGTATTTAGGTTTTTGTGTGAAAGTCAGTGCTTCCAAACCTTCCAAGTTCCTTATACTCCCAGAATTCACATGTTCTAGATCTGGGACACACATTTGGTAAAAAAGTTCACAAATTTCTGTGTGAAGAGCAAAATTTCTAAAAACTCTTGACTCTACAAGGAGGTCTTTCATGATCTGAGGGAGATATTTTGTTCTCAGAGGAGCCCTAGTGGCAAAGTGGCTAAGCACTCAGCTAGTAACCAAGAGGTTGGTGGTTCAAATCCACCAGCCTCTCCACCAGAAAAAGGTGTGACAATCTGCTTCTGTAATTATTACAGCCTTGGAAACCCTGTGGGATAGTTCTACTCTGTCCTTTAGGATCACTTTGTTTAGGAATCAACTTGATAGCAATGGGTTTTATTTCGTTCTCATTGAATTATTTACTTTTAGATTGATTCTTTCACTTCTTTCCCATGGCTACTGTGGTTCTCTGAGGGCTTTTGTTGGAGAAGAAAGAGGTCTTTTTTCCTTTATAGTAGTAACTTAGAGAAAGCTCAGGGGAAATTGTAACATGAACCAGGGAAAAGGAAAGAAAAAAAAAAAAAAGACAGTGATTAAAGGACAGCCTCTTATCTATGTAAAAGGAATCTTCACAGTTTGTACATGTTTCTAGCCAGTTCATCAGGTTAGACACCTTCTAGGGACTTGCATACAAAGCTCTAGTTAAAAATAATATTGTTTAATACCTAGTTTATTCATTGGAGATATAATATGTTGTTGTTGTTGGTATGTGCCGTCAAGTTGGCCCCAACTCATAACGACCCTTCCTTGGGTTTCTGAGGGAGATATAATATACAATATATAATTGGCCAGATTCAAGAGCCTGGACCCTCGGCACAAGATGTGAATGGTATGTCTTTGCATATTTGATCTCCATTTTTTCAATATTTTGATTTTGATTATGTGATAAATATCCTTGCAAGATAGTGGGTATTGTGTTAAATGGATCTCAGCCCCCTGTGTTGGTGAATGATCTGAAGGCTACTATTAACACAGTTTGGGAGTGAAAGCATTATGGAACTCATTACCCAAGGGAGAAGGGTAACAGAATGAAAAAAGGAATCATTTTCATACTGAGTCAACTAGAACACTAAAGGATTACTCACCACCACATTTTGCTCTGATAGAACTTTATATCTAATCTACTCCAGGAAAGAATAGCAAGAGAAAAGACAAAATGGTGACAGATTGTGGACCAAAACATAACCTTAAATTCTTTATTCTAAATTGTGTTAGAAATTGGGAGTATAGAATGTTGAGAGAATAAAAGCTTATAAACTCATGGTTAGAGATGTTTTGCTTGTGTTTTTCCTGTTTTCCTAGATAGTTTTGCAGAAATAAATTTATGTGATGTAAATTGATAATGAGATAAGACCATTGTGATAATCTGATAAAATAATCCAAGTGGAAGCACTTGGTAAGCTGAAAAAGATACAAAAATATTATATGCACACTTACCAACAGATACTACATACTTTCTCTCATTTGTCATTTTCTGAGTGTAGCTCAACCCTGATTATAACCTAAAGACATGAGATGCAACTCTTTCTCCTTAGAATTAATGTGATTATTTATCAGAATTGCAATTGATGAGCAGACAGCCTCTCAATATATTTTCCCTTTTTTTCAATTTGATTTCTTACTCTGCTCATTCTCCAGATCACCTAAAAAGTTCCTTCTCTTTTCTTGGTGTTTACATTCTTCTCAGGTGTCTTTTGAAGGAAGGGAGGTTTATTTTAGGAGGAGCCCTGGTGGCACAGTGGTTAAGTACTCCAACAGTTATTATGCACCATCTCAGTGGTTGCTTTGCCAAGCTATACAGATTTAGTCCTTTTTATCTTTCCTCATAAGTCAATGCCTTCATCTCTTTAATCATTTTTCTTGCTATTCTCTGAATCCCATCCAATTTGTTGATATCTTTCTGCTATAGAGGTGCCAAGAACAGAGTGTACAGTGTGATTAGGGAGCTGTGTCCATCCTGTCTCTGCCAGATGGGATGGTTGTTACTTCAGAGGACATGTTGAGTGTGTATTGGGGGCTGGGATAAAGGGAAAGGAAACAATAAAGTTTGGGAAAGTAATTCTATAATTGACTGTCCCTAGGGAAAATAAAATAACCATTTAATTAAAAATATGTGTTTCTGGTTTTGTGACTAGCAGATGCTATTTGGATAAGAAAGGGAAAAAAATGCATTATTTAAGGAAATCCAATCACATAATATCTATAAATCAGATTCTTTCTCACATTTGAGGAAACATTGATAAACCAAGAACAATATTGTCCCAAGAAATGCTTTCAGTTATTTTACTCAATATACAAGCAGAAGGGAAATATGGATCAAATAATTTAAAATATTTAACATATCATTTCTACTGTGGCAATGCATATGGTATTTGATCTATAATATGTGTGCTATATTTATTAATATTTATATAGTTTCCATTAAAAATCTAGGTTATATTTCAAGATTTAGGTTTATGTTTATTTACAGGATGAATGAGAGATTAGATTATAATATGAATATTTGTTATGTAGACTGCCCATAGTTAATACTCAGCAGCCAGTATTTTTTAGTGTATTTGATTAAAGCTGAATATAGATATTTCAGCCAGATGCTTTATTGAAGCTGAGTTTCATTGCAACCCTAATTTATCTTTAGCATCTTGCTTTATGCTTATGTTTAAAGTTTTACTGTACTCATTGAACTGTGCTTGATCATTAATAATGGCAGCTATCTTTAATGAGATACATGTCACCCTCTAGCAGGTGGTATGGTCTAATAGTCTGAGCATTGAATTATGAGTCAGAAAGGATATACTTCTTATGTGAGTCTACATTGCACAATGAGAAAACTACAAGCATCTTAAAAATGAAATAACATTCGAAATGGGAAATGAGAAAAAACAAAACAAAACAACAGGTTTTCCTGAATAATCATCATGCCCCCTTAGTCCCTGAAAGGAGAAATCATAACTCATGTATTGCTTTTATGGAATCTACTAGAAGTGTGGTCAATAAAGAGATGACATTTTTAGTTGAGATAGCCCATCTGTTACTTTGTGCTGTAAGGAGGAGGAAGGGAGAGATGGTTAATAGAGTATTTGCATTGTCCAATATTAAAGCAGCCAGAGAAAATAAATCCGCATACCCTTCCTTCTTAGAATACCAAGAATATTTCTGACATTATGTTGGTCTGCATACTACCCACAATTACACCCAATGGTAGTTCTCAGATACAGGTTTAGTCACAGTGTTATGTTTACTTATTAATTTATATCTTCCCTTTGATACTTTTATTCAGAAATGTGGATTTGGAAGGTAGGGATAAAATACGACTGTCAAGATTTACAAGCACAATTAACAGAAGCCCCATAATTAGATTCATAGGAACAAGGGTTTGAGTTTGAGCTCAGTTAGTCATGTGACTTTGGGAAATTCTTTTGCGTCTACAAATGAAGTGATAATTATACATGCTCTCTCTAACTCCTGGGGTTGTTGGGAATGTAAAAGGAGATATAGCATAGGATAATAGTAAGGGAATACAGAAAAGCACTACATAAAAATATGTTATTATTGATTTTTATTTTGTGGTAACGGTATTTGGAATCATATTGCCTTACTTTTTTTTTTAATCTTCACTCCAGGGTTCAGTACGACTTGAAAGAAAGGTTCAATACTGCAAACATGCCAGTTTTGCTTGTAAGCTTCAGAGTAGAGAGTAGGGAGAAAAAAAATCTTGGATTACATGAAAGATAGTATATACAGTTAGAATTTTCTTTCATATTAAATTTCAGATTTAGAATTTCAAATATTTAAGTAGAGAAACAAAGAACAGAATATTATTTTAATCCCACATGGGGCTCTGGTATCCAATTGTATGTTTGTAACCCAAGTGTTTGGTTACCATAACTTTTCTGGTGACTTCAACCTAATATCTTTGGTACAAATAGGTGTTTGTCCTATCTTCTCTCCCACATCTTCATCTTGAATGATTCTTTGCATTGTATTTTCCTTTCCCTTTCCTTCTTTACTTTTTTATAGTCCACTACACACTAACTACTGATATTTCTGGAAGGTTTTGGGAGTTAGACACTTTAGTGTGAAGCTGATACCCTCAAAATGTCCTCCACAAAGAGGGGAGGGACTATTGGCTAAGTGTTCTTTCTGTCAATCTCTCCTTCCACCAATGTTGTTTTAGTTAGGTGCCATTGAGTTGATTCAAACACCAGCAGAACAAACTACTGCCCGGTGATCATTCTCATAATCCCTACTATGCTTGAGCCCACTTTTCCAATCATTGTGTTGATCCATCTCATTGACCTATAATTCACCAAGCATGATATCCTTTGCCAGGGAGTCTGGCCATTCTCATTTCTAAGGAGTATTCTGGCTTCACTTATTCCAGGACAGATTTGTTCATTCTTTTGGCTGTCCATGGTATTTTCAATATTCTTTGCCAACACCATAATTCAAAGGCATCGATTCTTCTTTGGTCTTCTTTATTTGTTGTCCAACTTTTACATGCATACGAGGCAATTGAAAATACTACGGCTAGGGTTAGGTGCACTTTAGTTTTTGAAGTGACATCTTTACTCTTCAAAATTTTAAAGAGGTCTTTTGCAACATATTTTCCCAGTGCAATTTAACTTCTAATTTCTTGAGTGGTGCTTCCATGGGTGTTGATTGTAGATCCAAGTAAAATGAAATCTTTGAAACTTCAATCTTTTCTCCATTTATCATGATATTGCTTATTCATCCAGTTGGGAGGATTTTCATTTTCTTTATGCTGAGGTATAATCCATATTGAAGACTGTAGTCTTTGTCTTCAACAGTAAGTGTCAGTTTTTCGTACTGTGGTGGATTGCATGTTGCTGTGAGGCTGGAGGTTATGCTACCAGTATTTCAAATGACAGCAGGCTCACACATAGTGGATAGATTTCAGCAGAACTGACTGGAAAAAAGCACCAGGTCATGCACTTTTCAAAGAATTGGTGACAGAAAACCTCCCACCATAGCACTCCATAAAATTATATGGACATTTATATCAAACAACTGAATATTGGAAACACTTTTTTTTCCCCCAATTAGGAAATGTAAATAAATAAATAATACTTATATCCAAAATTAAATATTTATCATTTAAGAGAAAAACATTCGAGAAGTTAATGTCAGTTTATAGACGGGTCCAGTCTTGTTCATAGTATTGCTCTCTTGTTCCTTGATTTCTCTACTGCTTGAAAAGACCTTTCTTATTCCTTATTTAAACTACTCTCAAACATATTCTACCAACATTTCAGCATACTTTATCCACTAGTCATGTGTAGATCTCATGTCCAGACTCTTTGTCTTAACCCTGGCAGGCTATTTCCCCAAGAGTTTAATCTGGAAGAATCTTGACTCTGTCTCCAGAAGGAAAGCCCATGATATTATGGTCTAACAAAACAATCTAAGGCATCCTGTGAGCTCCATTTGTCTTACCCATGATGTCATGGATTGTTTCATTAATAGATTTTCTTATTCTTTTTAGTATCTAGAAGATAATTGTTGTATCAGATATGCACACAAACACAAACATATACACTCTGTTTGCTTAAAGAGGAATACTAATTCTCAAAGACAAAATTCTGTTATTTAAATGAGAATCCTCAAAGTGGTAATTCCCTTAATATATTCATCTTCTAGTTGTATTTTTTTTTAATCTATCCAGCTTTTATGGAGCTCTGATGGTGTAGTGCCTAAGGCATTGGACTGCTAACCAGAAGGTTGGCAGTTCAAACCCACCAGCCACTCTGTGGAAGAAAGACTGGGCACTGTACATCCGTAAAGATTTACCACCTCAGAAACCCATAGAAAATCAATTAAATGTATTAAATCCTGGTTAAATCTCTTCTGTGGCTGAGACAAGTTTAAATTTCTCATATTTTCATTCATAACAAATCTGTATTTCGTATCATAAAGCAAAATTAATAAACTAGGTGTAATGAAGTAAAAATCCACATGAATGCAATAATAATTATAATAACAATCAATAAAGATGTAGAACACAACATCTACTGAAGAGGTGACCACCACTGAAAATAATTTTAATTGTAATTGTTCATGCGCCAGGCAAGGACAAAGCATATTCTGCTTTTTTCCCAATTCATGTTGTTGTTATTGTTGTTATGTGCCATCGAGTCGGCCCCGACTCATAGCGACCCCTCCTTGGGTTTTCGAGGCAGTATCACTACGGAAGTAGGATTGCCCAACCTTCCTTCCGAGGAGTGGCTGGTGGGTTTGAACCGCCAGCCGTCTGGTTATAAAGTCCTCAAAAAGATCTATAGACAAGTATGTAACAATTTTTAAAATGTAATGGGACTCTTTGAGAGAAAGAAACAAATCAATTTGTTTTCTACTCTCAGAATAGGAGTTGTTTTGTTTTTGATTGAGGGAAAAGGGAGTATGTGCTACCATAAAGTATTAGAACTGGAATGACCCTTATTAAACTTAAAATTTATTAAAATTAAAGTTCTCCACATCTCAACATTACCAGATGAAAAAATTGACAAGCAAAAATGTGGAATGATTGGTCCAAAGTTACATTGCTACTCTTTTGCAAAGGCTAGACAACAGAATTTCAGCCAAAAGATGGTGTTATCCTTTTTTGTGAGAGATTATTTCCACATGTGGAACTCACATTGATGTTTTATGCTTACAGACTGCAAAACATATCTTTAATTCTTTTTGGTAAGACAGAAGTTGGTCAATGGGTAGGAAGGATGGTCACATGATGGACTAGGGAACATCAAACCAACATAATGTCTGTTTCTGTATCTGTTAGATCAAGAGACCTGATGAAATGAGTTTAATTCCATTGCTCTTTTCCAAAAGCCAATGTGATAGAGAGACAGAACCCTGGTAGTAAAGTTAGACAGCTCTGACTTTAGTTTTTCTACAGTGTTGTCTTTAATTGTAAGACCATGCCAGGTAATGTCATCTTTCTGACATTCAACTTACTCATAAGTACAATTAAGATGACACTGCCCAGGTTGATGAATTGTTCATTTATTTGTTGAATAAATACTTCTTTAAATTTAAACTGTGTACCAAATGATGGCGTCCTGGTGGCACTGTGGTTAAGCACGTGGCTGCTTTCTCCAGGGTCAGTGGTTTGAACCCACAAGCCACTCCATGGGAGCAAGATGAGGCTTCTACAAAGATTACAGCCTTGGAAATCCTATGGGACAGTTCTATTATGTCCTATGAGGTTATCAGTTGGAATTGACTTGACGACAGTGGATTTGGTTTCTTTTGGTTTATGTGTCAAATGTTATTCCTGGTGCTAGTAGAAAATAAAAGGACAAATGTTCTCCCTTACACTCCAGAAGGAAAGAGAATTGTAAGGATTAAATAAGTATCAGGAACAGTTCCTGTCACAGATGAGAGATATGTGAAATAATTGTATTCTTTATGCTATTATTTTCCAAAACCAAAATCTAAAATCAAATAAACCTTTCCTTCAAAATTTCAGTATTGATTGTGAAAAGAAAACATAGTGAAATTATCAAGAACAATAACCAGCCAAAAAAAAAAAAGTTTTTTATGTGTCTAGCCAAATAATGTAGGAGATCTAAAACAATAACAGTAAGTATACAACATATTCTGTAAACACTTTCCCAGGATACACACATAATCTATTCTTTATAAATTGTAGAAGCAAACTCTGTGTTACTTGTTTTTCAGAATTTTTATATGACTCTAGAAGAAATATCACAGATATTTTGCTCTGATACTATTTTCCCACATGACAATTGTAGGGCAGGAGAAATTTCCTTGCCTCTAATTTCCAGAAGACTAGAAGTGGGAGTGAGAGTAGCTGATTAATCAAGAAAATAATTCTAACATCATCTTTTGATCATCATCTTCAAAAGAGAGGAAGAGTTTAAACAGAATTAGCCTGGGTGAGGAGATCTAGAAGGCATTCAGAAAGACTGACAAGACAAGAATTTATTTTCTTGTCTTATTTCAGAGAATTGTCTGCTGGTAATTGGGAAAGAGATAAATATCCACACTTTACTAGGTCTCTTTTATGTGCCATTTCATTTAATTCTTACAACATGCAATCTAATAATACTAAGTATAAATAATGTAAACTGTTAAATAGACCACACATCACACAATTTAGGTATAGTTTTGGATTGTGGATATTTTGTCATTGTTTAACTTTGAATCCCATATTCTTCCATTGCATCATAAGTGAAATTCATCACATTTCATAACCACTTACATAGGGATCTCAGAGTGTTTGCTTGAGTTGTTTTATTTCAATCCTGTGTGTATGTCCTTTGGTATTGTGTGGAGCTATTTGATATGGTGACACCTTTCTAAGATAGCATCCTAGGGTCATGTAGAGGATATTGGATGGGTGTCATCTGGTGTCTATTTCAGGCTTGCTAATAACTGGCTACCTGAAATGGTTTAGGCAAATCATTTGATCTTTATCACCTATAGAAAGGGATGAGGTTGGATTTTTACCACCCTTGCAGCTCAATAAAGCTAAGTTCTCAAGTGGAATGTGTGTGCATGTGTTTAAATTCATTTCTTTTTTACTGGAAGATCTCTGACTGTCACACTCAAAGATATTTGTTTGTTATTAATTCTAAGATCCCTTCCTACATGCCTTATCATTGGCACCTGCTCCAAGAAAGACGATGGAGGTGGGAAACAGCAAACCAGTATCTGTATAAGCCAACTAGCTTATACATCTCTTCTTTCTGCATTTCCCTCTGAACCCCACATAGTACAATGCTGCCTGTCCTGCTGTATCCCCTTTCTCTGTCCAACCTCCCCTTAATTAATGCTCTGCCTCTCAAAGCTAGCTGTTGGATAAGTTGGACAAAATTATTACAAAAAAATGTGGTATTGAACTTTAAATTTTCATATTGTAATAGCAGAAATGAAGAACTAACTCCCAATTGCAATTTCAAGCTGATGCAGATGTGAGGTTGGTACTTTGAGGGAATTTGAGCTTTCTGAGAACCCTACAGGCTATAGATGAAGGTTATAAACATTATGTGATTTAATCAACATAAAGTCCATGACAGAACAGGCACATAGTAGAAGTTTAATAAGTGATACATTGTATTTTTCTTACTCCATAAATCATCCATCTTTGCTACATGACCTACCTGGATTATAAATCCACTTGAAGTCTTTGAAATCTGAGACAATGCTTTCTAGTTTAACTTAATGTATATATCCCAGAAATGAACCACTTCTCTCTTGCATTTCATTTAATTGTTTTCTGGCTTTTGATGCTCTTTATATTATTCTTCAATCCTGTATTTTCTCTCATTCCTCCTTTTGGCCTTGTATGTTTTACATCTACAGAATTGTCATTCCCTAGTATTCTTATTATCTTGTCCGCTTTGTTTCTGACCCTGGGGTAAAGTATCATATTTTCTGGCCAGGAAGAAAGCCTAGTAATGTGCACAAACACTACACTTGAGGCGAGGTGAAAATTTAATGCATTTTCTAATCTCTTTTCCCTGATGTCCCTTCTCTGTTTTTCACTGTATCAAAGTAGTTCATTCAGGAAATGTTTTATTTTTTTTCCTCCCCACCCTGTTTTCTTTCCTCCTGCTTGCTCTGTTTTGTTATGCTTTCTGTCAGTTTGCTAAAGACTGAGAACCAGAGGTGTATGATGAGAGAGCCTGATAATATGAAAGTAGGGAAACAGCAAAGGTATGGAATATTGAGGAGACTGGGCTGCTTTCCTGCCAACTACTGGCATTCTCCCTCCTAAATCAAATGTGTTAATTTCTTTAGTTTTATTAAAAATGCAGTCAACTGGACATTATGCGTAATAAAATAAGTCAGTCACCAAAGGACTAATATTATACAATACCACTTTTACAAAAAGTCAAGAATAAGCTTACACACAGAAAGCAACAATCTTTGATAGTTACTAGGGATGGGATGGGGAAGGAGGGAGAATCAATTACTAGATAGTAAATACTTGTTCATTCTGGTCCAAGGGAAAGACAACACACACTACAGTAGAAATTAGCACAACATGACCAAGGTAAATGTCAACACTGAGAGGATAAGAATAAAGGACAAGTACACCATGCTTTAACATGTAAAGTACTACAATAACAGTCATGTTGTTGTTATTATAAGTTGCCATTGAATCAACTTCAACCCTAAATTCAACAGAACAAAACACTTCATGGTCCTATGCCATCTTCACAGTCTTTGCCATACTTGAGCCAATCATCACAACCACTGTGTCAATCCATCTCCTTGAGGGTCTACCCTTTTTTTGCTGACCTTCTACTTTGCCCTCCATGATATCCTTCTCCAGAGACTGGTTGCTTCTGACAAGATGACCAAATACATGAAATGAAATCTGGCCATTCTCACTTCCAAGGAAGATTCCAGCTGTACTTCTTCCAGGACAGATTGGTTTGTTCTCTGTCAGTCCATGGTATTTTTAATATTCTTCAACAACACCACAATTCAAATACATAAATTCTTCTGTGGACTTCCTTATTCATTGTCCAGCTTTCACATGCATATGTTAAGTTATGTTGTTGTTAAGTGCCGTCGAGTCGTTTCCGACTCATAGCGACCCCATGCACAGCAGAACGAAACACTGCCCGATCCCGCACCAGCCCCACAATCCCTGCTATACTCGAGCCCATCATCGCAGCCACTGTATCAATCCATCTCGTTGAAGGCCTCCCCCTCTTTCGTCGACCCTCCACCCTACCAAGCATGACATCCTTCTCCAGGGAATGGTCCCTTCTTACAACATGACCAAAATAGGTGAGACGAAGTCTGGCCATTCTTGCTTCCAAGGAGCATTCTGGCTGCACTTCCTCCAGGACAGATCTGTTAGTTCTTTTAGCAGTCCATGGTACTTTCAGCATTCTTCGCCAGCACCACAACTCAAAAGCATCAACTCTTCTTCGGTCTTCCCTATTCATTGTCCAGCTCTCACATGCATACAAGGTGATTGGAAATATCATGGCTTGTGTCAGGCGCACCTTAGTCCTCAAGGAGATATCCTTGCTCCTCAGCACTTGAAACAGTTCCTTCGCAGTTGACTTTCCCAATGCTACACGACGTCTAATGTCCTGACTGCTGCTTCTGTTGGCATCGATTGTAGAACCAAGCAATGTGAATTCCTTGACAACCTCAATCTTCTCTCCATTGATTGTGATGCTGCTCATTGGTCCAGTTGTGAGGATTTTTGTTTTCTTTATGTTGAGATGTAATCCATA
This sequence comes from Orycteropus afer afer, assembly GCF_000298275.1. NCBI lineage: Eukaryota > Metazoa > Chordata > Mammalia > Tubulidentata > Orycteropodidae > Orycteropus > Orycteropus afer. The sequence continues at coordinate 4,504,537 of NW_006921782.1, read as the reverse complement.
CTGCAGACTGTATTCTTCAACCTTCATCAGTAGGTGCCTTAAGTCATCCTCACTTTCAGCAAGCAAAGTTGTATCATCTGCATATCTCAGGTTGTTAATGATTCTTCCTCCAATCCTGATACCACGTTTTTCTTCATATAGTCCAGCTTCTCGGATTATTTGCTCAGCATATAGATTGAATAAGTGTGGAGAAAGAATACAACCCTGACGCACTCCCTTCTTGATTTTAAACCATGTAGTGTCCCCTTGTTCTGTTCGAACGACAGCCTTCTGGTCAAGGTACAGATTCCTCATGAGTACAATCAAGTGCTCAGGGATTCCCATTCTTCTCAATGTTATCCATAATTTGTCATGATCCACACAATCAAATGCCTTTGCATAGTCAATAAAACACAAGTAAACATCTTTCTGGTATTCTTTGCCTTGAGCCAAGATCCATCTGACAACAGCTATGATATCCCTTGTTCCACGTCCTCTTCTGAATCTGGCTTGAACCTCTGGAAGTTCTCTGTCAATATGCTGCTGCAAACGTTTCTGAATTATCTTCAGTAATATCTTACTTGCATGTGATATTAGTGATATTGTTCTATAATTTCTACATTCTGTGGGATCACCTTTCTTTGGAATGGGCACAAATATGGATCTCTTCCAGTCAGTTGGCCAGGTAGCTGTCCTCCAAATCTCTTGGCATAACTGAGTGAGCGCCTCCAATGGGGCATCTGTTTGTTGAAATATCTCAATCGGTATGCCATCAATTCCCGGAGCCTTGTTCTTCGCCAGTTCTTTCATTGCAGCTTTGACTTCTTCCTTCATTACCATTGGTTCTAGATCATATGCCACTTCCTGAAATGGATGAAGATCGATCAGTTCTTTTTGGTACAGTGACTCTGTATATTCCTGCCATCTTCTCTTGATGTTTCCTGCATCATTCAATATTTTGCCCGTAGAATGAGGTTATTGAAAATAATATGTCTTCGGTTAGGTACACCTTAGTTTCCAAGTGACTTCTTTTCTTCTTAACCTTTAAAGCAATGTTTTGCAGCATATTTTCCTAGTGCAAATGATGTCTACTATGACTGACTTCTTGACTGTTGCTTCCATGAGTGTTGACTATGGATAAAAGGAAAACTAAATCCCTGACAACTTCAGTATTTTCTCCATTTATCATGATGTTGTTTATTGGGTAATAATAACAACAGTAATAACAATTAAAAATCTGTGAATGATTACATAGGTAGATATGTAGGCTATATATGTGTGGGATGGTGTATGGAAGGACATGTATGTGCTTGTATAGTTGTGGGTATTTGTATATACATATTTATATGTGTGCTACATATATATTCATAGATTAAAAAGCACATACAGGCACAATTAACTAAGCTTCCTAGACATAGCCACTACCTTGTGGGACTGAGTTATTGGGTTGAAGTCTCAAGACCTTAGTCTTGGGGTACATCTAGGTCAGTTGTCATAACAGTTCATAAATAAACATCCTAGTTTGGTAAATATCATCTAGGGTAGGGTCTTAAAAGCTTATAAGCAACCATCTAAGACAGAACTATTACTCTCCTCCTGTCTGGAGCAAAGGAGAGGGGAGGAAACCAAAGACTCAAAGAAACAATTAGTCCACAGGACTAATGGCCTACATGAACCAAAGCCTCCCCTAGCCTGAGGCCAAAAGAACTGCATGGTGCCAAGCGACCACTACCAACTGTTCTGACCTAGAACACAACAGAAGGTCCCAGTTATAAAGGGATTAAAATATAGAACAAACTTCAAATTCATAAAAATGACCAGACTTACAGGGGACATCAAGCTCAATTGGCATAACATACTACACAAAAATATTGTTCCACATCCTACTTTGGTGAGTAGCGACTGAGATCTTAAAAGCTTCCAAGCAGCCATCTAGATGTAATAATAGGTTTCTCCTGATCCAGAGCAAACAATGAAGAAAATCAAAGACACATGGAAACAATTAGTCCAAGGGCTGGTACACCATGTGATCTTCAGCCTGTATGAACATAAGACCAGAAGAACTAGATGGTGCCCAGCTAGCACTGTCAACTACTCAGAGCAGGATATATGTAGGATATCCTGGATAGTGTGGGAGAACAATGTGGAACAAAACTCAAAATCATTTATAAAATAAAGAAAGAAAGGACCAGGTTTGCAAAGACCGGGAGTTAGAAAAACAAAAGGGAAGAACATGCTTGGCATTTCTCAAACTGAAAGGACTGAAGATAAAATGTAAACCTCGAGTTGCAATATTGAAACTTCTGTGGGCAATATATTGAATGATTCAGGAATCATCAAAAGAAGATGGAAGGAATAGAGAGTCACTGTACCAAAAAGAATTGGTCAACGTTCATCCATTTCAGGAGAAGGCATATGATCAAAAACCAACGGTATTAAAGGAAAAAGTTGAAGCTGCACTTAAGGGATTGATGAAAAAACAAGGTTCCAGTAATTGACAGAATACCCTCTGTGATGTTTGAACAAATGGATGCCATGCTGGAAACACTCAATCAGCTATGCCAAGAGATTTGGAAGACAGCTACCTGGCCAACTGACTTGAAGAGATCCATATTTGTACCCATTCCCAAGAAAGGTGATCCCCAAAATGTGGAAATTATTGAACAATATCATTAAGATAACACACAAGTAAATTCTTACTGAAGATAATTAAAAATGATTGTAGCAGTATGTTGACAGAGAACTTCCAGAAATGTGAGCTGGATTCAGAAGAGGATGTGGAATGAGGGATATCATTACTGACGTCAGATGGATCTTGGCTGTAAGCAAAAAATACCAGAAAGATATTTACTTGTATTTATTGACTATGTAAAAGTATTTGATTGTGTGGATCATAAAAAATTATGGACAACATTGAGAAGAATGGGAATTCCAGAACACTTAATTGTACTCATAAGGAACCTGTACATAAAGGCTGTCATTTGAACAGAACAAAGGGATACTGCATGATTTAAAATCAGTAAGGGAGTGTGTCAGGGTTGTATCCTTTCACCATACTTATTCAATCTGTATGCTAAGCAAATAATCCAGGAAACTGGACTATATGAAAAAGAATGTGGCATCAGGATTGGAGGAAGAATCATTGACAACCTGCTGTACACAGATGACACAAGTTTGCTTGCTGAAAGTGAAGATGACTTGAAGCACTTACTGATGAAGATTGAAGACTACAGTCTCCTCAATATAAAGAAAACACCTCACAACTGGACCAATGATCAGCATTATGATAAATGGAGAAAAGATTGATGTTGTCGAAGACTTCATATTACTTGGTTCTACAATCAACACCGATGGAAGCCTCAGTCAAGCCATCAGATGACATATTGCACTGGGCAAATCTGCTGCAAAAGACCTCCTTAAAATGCTGAAGAACAAAGATGTCTCTTTGAAGACTAAAATGTGCCTAACCCAAGCCATGGTATTTTCAGTAGCCTCATTTAAATGTGAGAGCTCGACAATGAAACAAGGAAGACCAAAAAAGTGATGCTTTTAAGTTGTGCTGTTGGCAAATAATACTGAAAGGATCAGGGACTGCTAAAAGAACTAACAAATCTGTCCTAAAAGTTCAGCCACCAAGCTCCTTGGAAGCGAGAATGGCCAGAGTCTGCCTCACACACTTTGGTCATGTTGTCAGAAGGCACCATTCCCTGGAGAAAGATATCATGCTTGATAAAGTGGAGGGTCAACGAAAAAGGGGAAGGCCCTCAAGAAGATGGATTCACACAGTGGCTGCAATGATGGGCTCAGGTACAGCAAGGATCATGGGGCTGGTACAGGACTGGGCAGTGTTTCATTCTGTTGTACACAGGGTACTATGAGTTGGAGATGACTCAACAGCACCTAAAAACAATGACAACATAATTTAATAATTATATGGTGTGAGAAACTATTCTAAAATCACTTCATGTATATTAGCTTATCCTACCAAAGAAGAGTGTTGACTACACAGAGGTGGGATTTTGTTTTATACTCATCTCATATCTCTTGGAGTACCTGACCCAGTATAAGAGTCATACAAGTTTAATAAATACTTTCAATTGGTTGATTTGGCCCCCCAAAAAAAGCTTTATCTTATGTTCACAAGTAATATTTCTCTTATATGTCTAACAAGATGGATTGGAGGGATTGGAGGTGATTGTAATAGTGATGGTGATGGTACTTTATTTATTGTTCAGAAACCTAGCTGGGAAGCTTTTGCTGTTAGAATTCCCATTTCAGAGATACTGACTATATAGAAGACAGTGGCAAAGCATCTTATTGCCAGTTTTTCCTCTGTCAAAATAAATAAAGATTGATACCCTTTTGATGAATATCACACTCACTATTTTATAACTATAGACTAACTTTGTGAGCCACAGCAATATACCACCAGTAAATAAGATTTTTGAGCCTAAAGTCATGCTTAGAACCTTATGTTATAAGCCCATGTAATCTGAATGCCATTATATTATACTACTCTAGCCTTTTGATACTCCTTGGAAGGAAGGCTGGGCAATCTACTTCCATAGTGATACTGCCTCAGAAACCCAAGGAGTGGTCATTATGAGTCATATCTGACTTGACACACTTTGTATTTGTACTAGACATACTTTGTATAAGTATGTATGTATGTATGTAGCCTTCTGTACTACATTTTTTCTTTAATAGCTTTACTTATGTTGTTGGTGTTGACAAAGATGGTTTAAGGAGAAGTGAAGAGTTAGATGGTCTGGGATGTTTTTCTTCCAGTAGAAAGAGTAGCTCTTAGAGAAAGAAACAGGTGTTGAAGTGTCTCTCCTGCATCTTGAACTTAGACCATTCATTTATTTCCCCCATCTCCCCACTTGACAAGAGAATCTGCCTTTTATGCCCAAGATTGATAGGAAATGTTTCTTCTGCTGCTGAAGAAATATGTAGACAGCAGTAAAGACAGACTAGAATCCTCCGCCTACAGCAGACCTTTTGCTTCGGTCTGTCTTTCATGTGTGAGAACTGAAATATAAAGGGAGTTTTTTTTTTTTTTAAGTTTTCCAGAATTCTGTTATTTTCCTCTCATAATTTATTTTATTTTTTCAGGGTACATAGGGAGCCCTACTGGTAGCATAGTGCCTAAGGCACTTGACTGCTAACCAGAAGGCTGGCAGTTCAAACCCACCAGCCACTCCTTGGAAGGAAGATGGGGCAATCTACTTCCATAGTGATACTGCCTCAGAAACTCAAGGAGGGGTCGCTATGAGTTGGGTCTGACTCGATGGCAAATAACAACAACAACAACTGCAGGTTATCATACAGATGTCTTTTAAGAGGCAATGGCAAAAAGATACAATGCCAGCTTGACCGTCTAACAAGATGTAGGAGTTTAAAGGGTTTATCAGGAAGGAATGCCTTCAAGACTGCATTTATTTTTTTGTTCAAAAAACCAGGTCAGTACCTAACCCAGCAGACCTAGTATTGTTGTTAGCTACTGTCAAGTAGGCCCAACTCACGGTGCCCTCATATACAATGGCTCGGACCACTGTTGTGATCCACAGGATGTTCATTAGGTGATTGTTTTTGGAAGTAGATTTAGTCTGTCTTCTTCTAGAAGATCTGCTGAAACCATGCAGTATCATAGCAATATGCAAGCCTCCACAGATAGATAGACGATGGCTGTGCTAGAAGAGCATTGGTTACAAATTGAACCTGGGTCGCTTGTATGGTAGGTGAGAATTCTACCACTGAACCACAATTGCTCCCAGACAAAATATTTTAAAAACACAGAGAGAGGTGCACAAGAGGTACAGACAACAAAATAAACATATTTACATACACAATACTGCATTATTAGTAATAACAAATATTAATCTACAGGTTGATACATAGGTAGCCAGCTAAATGATCAGGTAAATCTGGGCAAAAGGGAGTATATCTATGACCAATATTCAGGTCCGGCAGACGACATCTCTACATATTTATTTCTATGTGCTATAAGAATGTTCACATATGTAATAGAGCTAATGAGGTAAAGGGATGATAACATCTTAGCCACAGCCAAACTCTCTGAGGGAATGAGTCTCTGCACCCACGGGCTCAGAACTATGATCATGGGGGACATCAAGCTGATTGGCATAATATACTACACAAAAACATTGTTCTATATCCTACTTTGGTTAGGTAGTGACTGGGGTCTGAAAAGCTTGCAAGCAGCCATCTAAACTGCAACAACTGGTCTCTCCTTGTCCAAAACAAAGAAGAATAAAGCAAACCAAAGTCACATAAAAACAATTAGTTCAAGGGACTAGTAGATGATGTGAACCTCAGTTTACATGACCCTGAGGCCAGAAGAACTAGATGATGACTATCGTTTCAGCTACTCAGAAAGGGATCAAAGTAGGAGATCCTGGATAGAGTGGGAGAAAAATCTGAAATAAAACTCAAAATCATGAAAAAGACTAGGTTTACTGGCCTGAGAAAGACTAGTGAAACCCCCAAGACTATGGTCCCTAGGGACCCCTTGGGTCTGGAACTGAACTTCCAGCCAAACAATAGACAGGCATATGAGGTGAACTTTTATACTGGGTAGGTGCATTCTTTAGAATGATCAACCAGGGGAGATCAGAAGGGCAGTATTTTCACAGGTAGATGGCTTGGAGGACCAGAATGCACAGGAAATAATGACACAGGGAGAAGCTAACCACAGGGAGAAAGTGGAAAGAGAGCTGTTGTATTATAGGGATTGCAATCAATGTTGTGAAACAAAATATATATGAACTGTTGTATAGAAAATGAATGTGCTCTGTAAACTTTCATCCAAATCACAATAAAAAATAATTAATTGATTAATTAATATTTAAAACAACAATAAGGACTCATTTCTGTCAAGTTGATACTTACTCATAGTGACCCTATTGGATACCGTAGAACTATTCCACAGGGTTTCCAAGGCTGTACATCTTTATAAAAGCACACTACCACATCTTTCTCTCAAGGAGCAACTGGTGAGTTCAAATCATCATCCTTTTTTGGTTAAGAGCTCAGCACTTAACTACTGCACTACCAGAGCTCCTTAGATATAATATGGAGACTAGAAAAAGAATAACTGGTTAAGATTGTTAAGAGAAAAACAAAACTGTATCACATTAAAGAGAGTATGAAGGAAAAATTGGGGATGTGTACACACAGCGGGTATGGTTTTAAGGTTTTAGCTTTCTTAAACAGAAAAGTATGACCCTTGCTATTCCAGGTGGAGTCTGTGGACGAACAGTATCTCCTGGGAGCTTGTTAAAAATGCAGAATCTTGAGCTCTACCTCAGATCTACTGAATGAGAATCTGCATTTTAATAAGCTGCCAGGTGACTGACTCATATGTACTGATAAAAGCCATTGGGATTTACTCTTTCTAACTGATTTTGCCTTTTCTGTGTCTTGCCCCCTTACCTTTACCTGTCCCTATAGTTAAGCATGTTTTTTACTAAGGACTCCTTTTACTAAGCTTTTGACTTCTCTACTGCTAGATCAAGACTTCCTGTTTGTAGTAAATTGTATAATGCCATAAACAAACAAACAAAAACCCTCAATGCCGTCGATTCGGATCCGACTCAGACTCAGCAACCCCTCGTTGGGTTTCTGAGCTTATATCACTGTGGAAGAAGATTACCCAGCATTCCTTCCAAGGAGTGGGTGGTGGGTTTGAACCACCAGCCTTCTGGTTTGCAGTCAAATGCCTTAGGCAGTAAGCCACCAGAGCTCCCGTATAATGTCGTAGAAAAAAGAAAAAAGAAAACCAAACTCACTGCCATGGAGTCATTTCCAACTCTTGGCAAACCCTTTTAGGTTTCTGAGGCTGTAAATCTTTACGGAAGTAGATTGCCCCATTTTCCTTCCAGGAGGGGCTGGTGAGTTTGAACCACTGACCTTCCTGTTAGTAGTCAAGTATCATATCTACTATGCCACCAGAGGCACCATAGAAGGGATCCATATTTAACAGCAAAACATATTTCAGATATGTTCAGTCAGGCTAGTTATCTCTGGGAGTGCCAGTTATGTATACTGCTGGTTGTTGTGTGGTTAATACATAATTCATTATTGAAAGGCAGAAATTAGATCACTGTTGCTTTATATTCTTGGGTTTAAGAATAACAGACACTGAGATTAATAGATCTCCATTTCTTTTACCCCAAATTTTAAAATGTGTTCTGTGTTGTCAGGACAATAAATCATTTACTCTGAGTTCTTCATGCTGAAGGAATAGTGAAGCAATTACTGACCCTTACCACAATATTAAACCTTCAAAATAATGTTTACAGGTATATTCCTTAACCCAAAATACCAACATTTACTTTGCCAACTACCATGGGTTAATAATGAACCTCTAGAATATGACCTACTGTTTGTTATGCTTTATGCCTTGAAAACATCCAACATACACTCACCAGCTTTTGTCCTCAAGTATCATACTAGGTTTGTTCTGAATGGTGCCATAAAAGGAAGACTCAAACCTGCCTTGGCCCCTCAGGGTGTTGTACAGTGTTGAGATCTTTTGAACATTATTCTCAGTAGGCAGTTACAGAATCTTGTTTATTGAGGATCTTAATCCCTTTTGATTTTAAATTGGAAAAACTCAGGATGCTTTTTTCCTCCATGGTTGACTACAGAGCCAAAATAAAGAATATTAATTGGTGAATTGGGATAGTGTATGATTCAAATCAAAATCAAATTTCATTTTGGCTGGGTGGATTCAACTCTGAGGGAATTAAAATTTCTTTCACTCTGTCATGTTTATCACTGTGACTGAATTAGCTGTGCTATCCCTAATTCAATATTTTTAACTTTTAGTAATTAATTGGGCAACAGAGGATTTGATCAACCTTGCAGAAATTTGAAACACTTTTTAATAGAGTTTTTTTTTTTTTAAATACCTCTCCTTTTCATAGCAAGCAAGCTCCATGCACACAGTAGGTGCTTGAAAATGATTACTCTATTTCTTAGATTATCAATAAAGATATAGCATTTTCAACCTGCTCAGCTTGCATTGCTAAAATCAAAGAAGCAGAAAACAAGAATTGTTTCTTTTCCATAATGTAGAAGATAATACATCATGCTAGAAGAAAAATTCTAACATCAATGATACTTTAATCCATTTTTAAGAGATATGTCTTTGCCTAGAGCTATGTTGATTGACCTTCAGGGTAAGTTTAAACCCTAAGCACCACATCTGAATTAGAATCAAGACACACATCTTTCTTGCTAAGCACAATATTCTTTTCATTTCAGTAAGAATTTATCATGTGCCCAGATCTATAGTAGGCAAAGGAAGTGTTAAAGATATATCAAACATGATCTCTCCTCTTTACACAACATATATATTATTTCATGAGAGAAATAGAGGGAATCTCAAAGAATATGTAAAACAGAGAATGACATATAGAAATTGTCATCATCTGTTTTCACCAAGCTAGTCTAACTACAACCCCTTTTACTCTTTTTCGAGTATTACACTAGAGACCCAAGCTCCAAACTCAGATTTCATCCTTAACTGCTCCCTTTGTCTTGCCATTATATCCAACCAATCATCCATCCATTCCAGTCAAATCTACCTTCTTAGCATTTGTTGAATCAGTATCTTTCTCTGCATATCTATTGCTGCTGCTTTAAACTGGCCTGCATTAATTTTGGCTTGAACCATTGTGATACTCTCTTAACTTTTTAATCCATCTTTCTGACTCTGGCTTTCACCTAATCAGTTTCTTAAAACAGAGATCTAAAATTAAAAGTGCTCTTACTAATATGCTCCATCACTCACAACAAAAAGTCCAGAGTCTATACTCTAGATTTTACTTCCAGGACAAGGAGGACTGAAGAAGAGTTGATGCTTTTGAGTTGTGGTGTTGGCGAAGAATTCTGAAATACCATGGACCGCCAAAAGAACTAACAAATCCGTCTTGGAAGAAATGCAGCTGGAATGCTTCTTGGAAGCGAAAATGGCCAGACTTCATCTCACCTACTTTGGTCATGTTGTCAGAAGGGACCATTCCCTAGAGAAAGATATCATGCTTGGTAAACTGGAGAGTCAGCAAAGAAAGGGAAGGCCCTCAACAAGATGGATTGACACAGTGGCTGCAATGATGGGTTCAGATGTAGCAAGGATTTTGGAGCTGGCACAGGACTGGGCAGTGTTTTTCTGTTGTACATAAGGTCGCTATGAGTCGGAGCCGACTCAACAGCACCTAACAACAACAACAACAATGTATACCATACACCCACCAGAACATAACCAGCTGATTCAGTCTCTAGGATTTTTCTCATTCCATTCTTTTGCCAGGAATGTCTTTCTTCTCCTACTTTCTCTATTTGACAAACAACAAAGCACCTTTCAAATTTCCATTTGAGAAAGTGTATTCCAAGCGTATTTCTAACCAGAACTGAGCTCCCTCCACCTTGCATCCCATCCAGTAGTCTAAAGGCACACTTCTGTTCTTGTTAGTACAGCATTAAATCTACTCCCATTGAACTGTAAGCTTCTCAAAGTTAATAGATAATAGCAGGTTCTCATCACAAGGCAAGAGGGAGTGAAATAATGAATGAAAAAATGAGTGGTAAAAAAATGAGTGGTAAAAAATGTGATTCTCTTAAGAAATAGTATCTATGAAGGGGCTCACCAGTACATCAGTTTCTTATTGCTGGTGTAACCAATGATCACAATATGTGTGTTTTTAAATAACACAAATATGTTATCTTGGAGGTCAGAAATCTAAAGTGGATCAACAGAGCTGTGTTCCTTCTGGAGGCTCTAGAACAGAATCTGTTTCCTTGCTTTTTACAACATCTTCTAGGCTGTTTGCATTTATTGATTTGCACCAATCTACTTCCATAGTGATACCACCTTGGAAACACAAGGAGGGGTTGCTATGAGTCAGGATCGACTACATGGCAGTGAGTTTTTTTTTTTTTTTTTTTTAGTCTCTCATCAGTCTAACCTCTGCTTCTCTCACATGTTTTTTTCTTGAGTCTTCTATCTCCCTCTTCCATCCTTTAAGGTTCTTTGTGATTATATAGGGCCTGCCAATGTAATCTAGGTTTATCCAGAATCATCTCCCCATCTCAGGCCCTTAATTAATCAGATCTCTGTGAAATCTCTGTTGCCAAATTAAATAACATTTTCACAGGCACCAGAGATCAGGATGTGGGCATCATTGGGAGCCATTTTTCTATGTGCTATACACAGGATTAAGCCTTCTCTTGTGTATTACAAATACTGAGCAGGCTCATTGCATAGAAAGGAAGATGGAAAGTAAATAACTTAGCAAGGGAAGGATGACTGGTAAAATAAATAAATAAATAAATAGTAAATGCAAATCAAAATACCTGGAGTGCACAAGCACATTCACAGGCTGATACACACGCCCACTGTGCATGCAGACATACACTCACATGTATAACCTTTTCCAACCCATTTCAAAGCCACCACAATCCCTTGGCTCCACACTGCCCTTTTGCTTTTCCTGAAAGATTTCTTCTGCAGATGAATCTTAACTTGAATTCATGTGCTTTCAGCCTGAGGAAATCATTGTGATTTGTCTCAACTGCCTCCCAAACAAAAGGGCTCCTGTGGATAAAAAGGTTCAATTTCTGCACTCTCATTTCAATCTTCATTACATTGCAAGTGACAGTCACATGCCTGCTATTCAAAAGCACCTTCAAAAATTCATTGGAAGTATGTCTGAGCACTTAAGAAAAGAACGTGAATATCTTTGATTTGAGATGGTTGTGGTTTTCCAAAGAGTTACTTGCTTTATTATTGCTCTGAAGAGCCTCAGGAAAACTCTGTCAGATTGATTTCAAGCACCCCCTCATGACCTGAAATTCAATATGCCCATTGATAAAGGCCTATCTTTAAGATTCTCTATCTCACCTCAAAGTTCACAGGTTGTTTTGCTTAGCTTTAAATGCAGCTTTGTTTGTAGATAGCTGAAAACTCCCTCAAGGCTATTGCACACCCTACTCTCATTGCCTTGGCTGATAGACTTTTGTGAGTGAGTCAGACGACAATGGTTTAATTTTTCCTACTTCTATTCCCTTGAGACCCAATGGCCCAGGTTACCCCCTCTTGGTCAGCCTTCACTGTACTCTTACTCTAAGTTCTCTAATTTGTGTGTGTTCATGTGTACTGGGAACCAAGTATCTTTTATTTCCCCATTTTATAAATGGATTCAGAAAGTAATAAGACTGTGTTCTGAAACATCAGCACTAATCTGCCTGCCCTGAAGGAAATGATGTTAGAAATCTTGAAACTCCTTTCTCAGCCCAAACTCTACTTCTTTATAACTAGAAACCTCCTTATATCATAAATACTTGTCATGCAAGTGTCTTCAACTGACAGGATAATGCTTTATCAATCATAAATTTTCCAAGCTATGCAGATGTTTCTTATTCTATTTGTATTGCCATTTGTGGAGGGTGCATAAAAGGAATTAGTAATATAGGAGTGGAAATATAGTAAGGTCCCTTCCCCCATATGCTTGAAAAGTCAAAGATGTGGTTACTCATACAAAATCAATTAATGGCAGTTATACACACTTTCTATTATAGGGCATTGGGTGAGGGGAAAAAGTGTCATGAGATAACTTTCTGGCTAACTAAAGTTTAGGACTGTTGACTGAATTTAATTTTTATAGAATGACTAACAACCCAAGGGCATTATCCAGAGCTGCCAGTTACATATCAAGTTGTTCTTTGAATTTGGCTAAGCTTATTAGGGATAGCATTATCATTTATAAGAAAATTCCATGAGGTTTTTTTTAAGCACATGAAGTCCTCAAGCAATATGAAAAACACACACAGTGAACTACAGGATAGGCACTGCTCACTCTCTGGAGAATGACAGGTTGTCTTGACCCAGGCTGGATTTGAAGCTGAGGTTGGGGATATTGCAGAGCTGACTTTGAGATCACTTAAGTAATCCCCTCTGGCTCATCTTCTCTGCTTAGTCTGTGTCATTTTTTTTCTTTTTTCTAAGTACCTGAATTACATTTTTATGTTGCTCTATAAATAAAATGATTGTGACATTTTTAATACATTTACAGTTCCTGTAAGTCATTGCTCTTTTCACTTAATTGAAAGGAGAATTAGGTGGTTAAAATTTGGTACTATGGTGTTAGGTAGAACTCGAATTCCACTCAGAAATAAACAAGGTCTTTCAAATTTAAGTACACATGAAGCATTAGCCATGTTCAAATTATAATTCAAAAGCATTTTTATTCAAATAAATTAAATAATTATATACCTATTAAGGAAATCCACAACCAAGTGTATTGAACCGTTAGCTCTTTGAAGCTTGTCCCCATCTTATTTCCCTTCGTAACTCAGGAGCCTGGTAGATTATCTAGTATTAATTTATTTATTCATTCCATGAATATTGATTTATGCCTTCTATGTACTAGGACTATTCTCAGAGAATAAAATTTTACAATTCCTTCTTGTAAGGAGTATACAATTTAGAAAAGAGAAATTACATTAAGGAATAATATTATATTATGATAAATATTATATCAGAGACATGTAGAAAACATTGTGGGATGATATAAGGCAGTCACTTTACCCAACCTGGGAAATTACAGAAGATTTCTTGGGAAAGATGATTCCCAAACTGAGTTTGATAGGGAGTAAGACAGCCAAGTCAAAGGCCAGATGTTAGACAGTGGCCACTCTGAGAAATAGGAAGGGATAACATGAAGGGAATGTTCAGTGTATGGGATTATAGTAGCAAATGATAATTCTTAAGTGGTAGAAAGTGTAAGATCATGAAAAGTCTATTGCAACCAAAGGGAAGTTTGAGATGTAACCTGAAATTCATTGGCAGCTGTTGGAGAGTTTGTTTTTCTTTTTTCAATGTTTTCTTATGATTTGGGAGAAATGTTATGCAGCAGATTCATTTTCCATTCAACACTTCATACACAATTTATTTTGTGACACTGATTACAATACCAACAATATGACAGCTCCTTTCCTACTTCCTCCCTGTGGTCACTCTTTCTCTGTGTCCTTGCCTGTGCATTTCTTCTTCCTTACCTTTTTTCTTGTGCAAATGCTGCCCTTCTGATCTACCAGGATTGATTATCTCTCTGATATAATTGTTTAGCTGGTAGACCTGTCTATTGTTTAGCTGAGAGTTAAGCTATGGGAGTGAGTTCAATTCCATGCCCAATGGGGGACTAGAAGCCATATAGTCTTGGTAGTTTCACCAGTGTCCATCTGACCAGCAATCTTATCTTTTTTATATTTTCAAATTTTGTTCACGATTTTCTCCTACTCTATCAGGACCTCGTAGGCTGAGGTTTCCATGAGGAAACACTTATTTCCCTTAGACGGAGTGTTTCCATGCATCTAAATATTTCTTCACTGTTCTTTGCTGTGAATGAGGAGATGCCAATAGCTGCACCTTAAGTGGCCACTCTCAAGCTTTTAAAACCCCAGTAAGTACTCATCCAAGTAGGATGTAGAACAAGGTTTTTGTGTATTATGTTGTGCCAATTGAATTTGAAGTCTCCCACCACCATGGTCCCAAGCCTGCAGGCTCAGTGTCTCCCTCCCTTAAGGTGCTTGGTTATGGCTAAGAAGTTATCTTAATTTTGTCCCCTCTTAGCTCTATGATATATATGAACATTTTCATAACACATACAAATATATATGTAGGAATATAGTCTGCCAAACCTATATATTGTCATGAGTATATTACTATTCACCTACCCATACCTGGTCATCTTGCCTGTCTACTTACGTATCCATTCAAAGATTAGTGTTTATCACTTATAAAGCAGTATTGTGTATGTAATGGTATTTACCTTTGTTGTCTGTATCTCTTGTGCACCTCTCCGTGTCTTCTTTTTCCTTAGTGATATTGTGCCAGTCACATGCTTTTTTTATATTGTCTTTCCCTTCATACAAATAAGTGCATATCTCTTAACTAGCTAGCAATTTTCCCTCCCTTCGTCTCCCATCCTTGGTAACCAGTAAAGAAAATTTCCCTCCCTGTGTAAACCTTTATTGGAGAGTTTTAAGAAATAGCAAATCATCATTGTATTTGCGTGTTAGAAAGATGATTCTGACAACACCATGGGAAATAGATTGTGTTGGAAGGCAGTACAGAATAGGAAATGGGAGAATATAGTAGATGTTTCATAATTCAGGAGATGATTGGCTAATCTAGATTAGGGGCTATGGGAATGTAAGGTGCAAGGGAAAGGGAAGAGTTTTGGAAGACGTGTTTCTTGCTTTGGCAGCTGAGTGGATGGCAACGTCATATGATGAGAGGGAAGGACAGAGAAGAAATAGTGTTTAAAGAAGGGAAAAGTAAGGGAAGAGGAACATTAATGAGGTTAGGATAGCAGAATATAATATTAATATGATGAATAAAATATTCTCGAACATTGCATTGTCTTTTTCTTTCGGAAGTTAATTCCTTTCCATTCCTTTTGAAGGAAATATGTTTTAACTATACCACATTAAAATTATTAACTTCAATGTATTTTTATATCACAGCTTATTTCATTTAACCTCTAATCTCTTAATTTTCTTTCTCTATAATGATTTCCCCTCATTGTAATATGTTTTTACTTTCGTCTCTGGTGTGACTTTGGCATGTTACTTACTTCTAGTGTCTTAGTATTCCTTTCTATTGTATAAGGTTGTTAAGACAAATTTTAGCATTAAAACCTACTGCCATTGGGTTTATTTCAACTCATAACGCCCCTGTAGGACTCAGTAGAATTGCCCAATAGACTTTCCAAGGCTATAAATTTTTATGGAAGCAGACTCTCTCATCTTTCTCTCATGGAGCTGCTGATGGGTTCAAGCTGCTGATGTTTTGATTAGTAGCTAAATGCTTTAACCACTATGTCACCAGAGGTTGTTAGAGATCACCTACAGCCCCTTACAATACAAAACAATCTTTCATTCTACAATTTATGTTTGCTTGTTTTATCATAGCTGAAACACCTAGAACTTCTACTGCAAATAGGGCTTGTCCAGTAGTAAGATGATTATAGATAGGTTCCAACATGGGATCACCTTAGCCTGATTTATTTTCTCAAATAGTTAACCCTCAATTCTACCTATATATTCATGTTTAAAAGTTTAAGAGGTGGAACTTAGTGCACCTTGGGTAAAAAAGTGTAGGTAACTCCTCAGAAGGAAGATTGGGCAATCTACTTCCATAGTGATACCACCTCAGAAACCCAAGGAGGGGTCACTATGAGTTGGATCCAACTTGACGGCAGAGAGAGAGAAAGAGAATGTTTGGTTGAGTTAGATCTGACTCAAAAGCAGTGAGTTTGGCTTGGTTTTGGAATTTTTGTTTAGACTCATCAGTTGTTTCTGGATCCTAAGCAATTTGAGAACTTTTAGTTGTGCTAATGCAACAGATTCCTTGGTCATTACACAGTGGGATCAATCTGGTAACAAATCTATCCAAAGTATTTAATTTTTTCTGTATTTAAAAAAAAAAAAAAGAAGAATAGAGATAAATAAGGACACATCAATTTTCTTTAAACATAAAAGGATAGCTGCTACAAATTTGGGAAGAAACAATCAACTTCCAAAACACAACTAAAGCTCTTTAGATAGATCATTTTTCCCCTCAGTTAAAAAAAATCTGCCAGAAAGCACAATGTTGCTATTAACTGCCACTGAGTCAATTCCAACTATGGTAACCTCATGTATGCAGAGTAGAACTGCTCCATAGGGTTTTCATGTATGTGACCTTTGAGAAACATATTGCCAGGCCTTTCTTCTGAAGCTCCTCTGAGTGGTTTTGAGCCACTAATATTTTGGCTACTGGTTAAGTGTGTAAACATGTGTGCTATGCAGGCACTCCAGAAGGCACAAAGCATGTACAAATTTACTTCTTAAATGAGCTAATGAAATAAAAAAAATAAGTTGTAGTATCTTCTCCAGGTATCTTCTTGGCTCCCTACATTACCTCTGTGTTGTCTTGATTTTTTAAGTGAGATTTTCCTAGACACTGTATGTAAGTATTCCCTGCTCCATCTAACTCTCATGAGCTCCTGTCTTTGCTTTAAGTCAATAGCACTTGAATCCATTTAACATACTATATGATTGACTTATTTTCTTTTCTTTTAAGTCATCTCCCCCTAGAATGTAAGTTCCTTAAGTCATAGATGAGTATCTCTTTTGTTCATTGCCGTATCGGTGGAAACTAAAACAATGCATGACACATAGCAGACATTCAATAAATATTTCTTGAAAAATGAATGGGTTTTAGAGTTATTAGCATCTGCTAACAATTTTTTAAATAAGAAATTGTCATAGTTGAGCTGTGTGTCAACTTGACTGGACCACAATCCTGTGTGATTTAAGCTGTTGTGATGTGGTTATTCCCATGATGGGATCAGATGATTATGTTTTGAGCAGCCAATCTGTTGAAAGGGAGTTTCCCTAGGGGTGTGGCCTGCTTCCAGTATATCTATGGACATCCTGGGAAAAGAGACAATCTTCTGTGGATCAGGATTCTGTTGTGCTGCCTACAACTGTTCGTGAGTGAACAATCCACCATTCGGCCTGGAGATTTTGGATTCATCATTCTTTGGAGTCAACAGCCAGTGTACTGCCTGCCAGCCTTGAGTTCCTCAGCCCCTGAGGCTGCAAGAGTTGGGAAAAGCCTCCACCTTGACATGGAAAAGCCTCCAGCTTGACGTTTCATCCAGGAACTTTGGACTTGCCAGCTTCTATAAGTGTGTGAGCCATTTTCCTAAGATAAATTTCTCTATATATACATTTATATAAGCTTTACTGGTTTTGTTTCTCTAGAGAACCCAGTCTAACACGGAAATTTATTGCCATCATTTTTTTTTTCATACACTTCCTAATGTATTGGATTTGTGTTACTGTTCTTAGGTGCCATCAAGTCAGTTTTGACATGTAGTGACCCTATGTAAAACATTGCCCAGTCTTGGACCATCCTTCCAATTGTTGCCATGCTTAAGCCCATCATCCCAGTCACTGTGTCAATCCATCTTACTGAGGGTGTTCTCCTTTGTTGCTATCCCGCCACTTTACCAGGGACTGGTACCTTCTGGCAACAGGACCAAATTATGAGAGACAAATTCTTGCCACTCTTGCTTCTAAGGAGTATTCCAGTTGTATTTTTCCAAGACATATTTGCTCTTTCTTCTACCAGTCTACAGTACATTCAATATTTTTTCACCAACACTATAATTCAAATTCATAAATTCTTCTGTGGTCTTCTTTATTCATTGTCTAGCTCTCACATGCATATGAGACTATTGTACGAATGAGGTGTACTTCAGCCTTCAAAGTGACATCTTTGTTCTTAAACACCTTAAAAAAGTCTTTTGTAGCAGATCGGCCAAATGCAATATGTCACTTGATTCTTCATTGATTAGGTGCTACTTCCGTGGGTGTTGATTGTGGATCTAAGTAAAATGCAATTCTTTACATTCTTTTTTTTTTTTTTTTTT
>NW_006921782.1:4469689-4483494 GCF_000298275.1 Orycteropus afer afer | reverse complement strand
TTTAGAATCATTTCTAATTTTTCATTTATTTTGTCATTTTCTTCCAAAATTTTTCTAGTTTTTTTCCTACATTTTATTTGGTCTGTCTCTCAATTCTTTGAAGATACCTGAATATAATTATTTTGAATTCCTTATCAGAGTATTCCAATGGTGCTTCTTCCTCAGGGATGTTTTCTGGGTCTGTATCCAGCCCCCTTGTTTCTACCATTTTATCCTGCTTCTTTGTCTGGACTGTGATGGTCTATTGTCTCTGTGGCATCATGGCGTTGTTGTATTTAGATCTCTGTTAACTGTTTGTGAAGAGCAGTCAAGGGTGATTCAGGCTCTTCTTGGTGGTTTTTTATTGTTGGTCCATTGGTGGAGAAGGAGGTAGTGGCTCTCACTCTGTAAGTGAAGTTGCAGGAGTTGTGGGTGTAATTGTATTTTATGGGGACTGTTGTTGTCTCCCACCCAATTAGATACAAATTGCAATTGAATAACCTTCAAAAAACTTGTCAGTCTTGCAGGTCCCTAGTGTCCTTGGGGTTGCTGGAAAGCAGAACATGTTCTTAAGCCCCAGGAATCTGCAAGAGCACTGTCTCTTTAAATATCCAAAATAGTCAAGCCACTTTTTAAACCTTCAAAATGGTGGCACCCTCCAGAACTGCAAGAGTCCACATTCAGCCCACCTTTCTCCGTTTGTTCCCCAGCCACCGTGTACATTCCTCTGTGCAGTTCCTGGCTAGCAGGGCTGATTT
The DNA here is from genome assembly GCF_000298275.1 of Orycteropus afer afer. Lineage (NCBI taxonomy): Eukaryota > Metazoa > Chordata > Mammalia > Tubulidentata > Orycteropodidae > Orycteropus > Orycteropus afer. Next base: position 4,482,757 of record NW_006921782.1, on the reverse strand, counting down.
TTAGGTTAATTTTTAAGTCCTACCAGCACTTGGGAATCTCCAAGCTGTCTGTGCCATCAGGATCACTCAGGATCACTGCCAGACCACAGGTCTTTATGTCTCCTTTTTTGGTATTTTCATGCAAATTCTTCTGCTAGTTGGGGTTTATTCTACTTCTATATCCTTCCCTTCAAGGCTGAGGGGTCCAAGATTATCTTGTGTCTGTGTTAAGTGGTTTCCCTTTTCTTTGTTGAAGAGGGTCTGTGCAGTCTTTCTGCCTAGTCTGCCATCTTACCAGAACTCCATAAAATGAAATTCTTGACAACTTCAATCATTTACCGTTTATCATGATGTGGCTTATTGGTTCAGTTGAGAGGATTTTCATTTTCTTTATGTTGAGATATAATACTGTAGTCTTTGATTTTCTTCAGTAAATGCTTCAAGTCTTCTTCACTTTCAGCAAACAAGGATGTGTCATCTGACTATCAAGGTTGTTAATGAGTCTTCCTCCATTTTCAGCTCACTAATGCCTAGGATATTGATCTTTATACAGTGCATTTCATTTTATACAACTTCCAGTTTTCCTAGATTCATACTCTGTACACTCCATATTCTGATTATTAATGGATGCTTGCAGCTGTTTCTTCTCATTTTGAGTGGTGCCACATCACCAATGAAGGTGCCAAAAATTTTACTCTAGTTCACATAATTAAGATCAACTCTAAGATGGGGCAATCTACTTCCGTAGTGATACTGCCTTGGAAACCCAAGGAGGGGTTGCTATGAGTCTGGTCTGACTCAATGGCACATAACAACAACAACAACTACTTTGAGTAGGCAGTTCTTTCTCAGTCATATTTTGAGTGCCTTCCAATTTATGGGGCTCATCTTCCAACACTAAATCAGACATTATTTTCTTACTTTTGAAGAGATTTTCAGTGATCAATTCTTTTTTCAGAAGTGGAATTGGCCATGTCTTCCTTGTCTTTCTTAGTCTTGAAGCTCTACTGTAACCTGTCCACAATGGGTGACCATGTGGATATTTGAAATACCAATGCATAGTTTCCAGCAGCTCAACAACATAAAATTATAGGAAGACAATATGACAGAGGTATAGTGAATTAGATTTGTATAACCTTGAAATAGTGAACAGTAGGGCTGCTTTGTTAACAAAGATGAAAACTATCTTAAGTAGTTGGTCTTGGAAGATCTGTATTTATTTATTTATTTTTTCCTTTAAGAGAGTTTTGATTCAAACAGTATAGGTTTAAGGTAACTTATAATTCTTGGCCTTAAATAAAAGTAGATTTTTAAAGGGTTTTCATTAATATTTTATTAAATTTCTTGCCACATATGCTCTGGAAATATACCTAAAAAGGATGTGTAAGGGATCCTTAGGAATATTGTGCTTTTGTTTTTGTGAGCTTTTTAATCTCATTTGAATTATTTGGATAACAGTCTCGTAGTTGTTCCCCCACTGTCTGAGAGATTTAGAGTTTTGGAGGAAGACCAGAAAGAAATGAATGAGTAGGCATAGTGTTAATTGATTATACACATAAGCAGAATAACCTCAATGTATTAATTTCTTGTTTGTGCCAGTTTTTTAAGGGGGTGGGCAGTAAAGAGATGCTGTCATCAGGAGGGTCTTTTTAAGTAGGCAGGAAAGCCCCTATGTCCTCCTCCAATTCATCCCTATTACACCTTGTTCAACTATATCTTGAAAACTCATGCAGACTTTTCTTTTTTTTTAATCATTTATTATAAAACTGTAAGACTGAATGAGGAGAGGAGAAATAATACAGAAAGGATATTTGGAATGTCAAAATTTGGTTTAAACTTCTTCACAAATCTAAAAGGTCTTAGGTGTATTTCCAAGCTTAATATGCTTATGTGTTCATTCACTTATTCAACAATTTTTTTTTTTTTTTTTTACCTCAGCAAACATTTTTTGACTGCTTGCATTGCTTCACACACTGCACTCTACCTAAGTAATATAGAAACATATTCATTCATTGGAAGGAAAAAAAAAAAAAATCCTTACTGAATCTCTACCAAGCCCTTGGCCTAAGGCATTTGACTGCTAACCAGAAGGCTATGGTTCAAACCCACCAGCCACTCCTTGGAAGGAAGGTTGGGCAATCTCCTTCCATAGTGATACTGCCTCAGAAACCCAAGGAGGGGTCTCTATGAGATGGATTCAACTTGACCGCAGTGAGTTTGGAGAAATGAATATAGCAAAGTCTCTGCTGCCTCTAAACTCACATTATATTAAGGGCATAATGACAATAAAAAAGTAAACTAAATAAAAAATAAAAGCACAAACAAACATTATCTGGTATTGGCAAATTGTTTCATTAAGATTGTTATTTGTTGTTGTTGTTATGTGCCCTCGAGTCGCACCCGACTCTTTATTATTATTATAAGATTACCAAAACCAAAATCCAAACTCACTACCATCAAGTCTATTCTGACTTACGGTGACCCTCATTGGGTTTTGGAGGCTGTCAATCTTCCTGGAAGTAGATCACCCTATCTTCCTTCCATAGAGCAGCTGGTGTGTTTGAACAGCTGACCTTCCAGTTAGCAGCCAAATGGCATTAAGATTATAGCCTAATTGATCCTATGGAGCAGTGCTACTCTGCAACATACAGTGTCACTATGAGTAAGAATCAATTCAATGATAACTAACAACAATATGAAGACAAATAAAGGCATGTTAGTGGAAATAGAGCAAGGAATAAGGATTTTTAGATGACTATGAGATGAAACAAATGATGATATCAATATTAGGAGTCAATTTGTGCTGGAGAAAGATATTGTTAGTTTCAAGTGTGAGGGCCAGAGGGATGGTGGTGACACTGGGGTCTGGTTGTTAGTTCTCATTGCAGTTGTGAGTGACAGGGATGACAATGTCTTGTGCTAGTGGATAGAGTAGATAGAGAACAGTGATCAGGTCCAAGCCATGTGAAAAATGTAGGCTACATAGGACACAGCCATTCTGTGAGTCTTTAATGAGCAGATGCTGAATGCAGGCAATGTTCAGATACTCAGGAAATACATGAAGATGTATACTGCTTTACATAGGAAGATCTGCTATAGATGAAGCAACATGAGCCCTGTCTGCCAGAGAATAGTTAGCAAATTCATGAATTGCACCTGCCACATTTTATGTGTCTTCTCAGAAAATATCATTACTCCTTAGAGTGTGTTAGTAAAGGAAAACGTGTTTCAGAGTCATGCTTGCATTATATAAGCAAGTCTTCTTTTCCCTGCAGGACATAAGCCTGGTCATCCTTTATTTACTGAGAGCAGAATAAAGCCATCAAACTTTCTGTAAGAAAATAATTGCCTTGAGGAAGAGAAGCATTAACTTATATTTAAGTAACAAAATATACTAATTGGTTTCTCATTCCCACTAGTCCTTCAAGAATTTAACCACTAATTGCATATACATGTACACACACACACACACACAACACAAACTAATTTTTTAAAGGCATTCTGAAGTACTGATGGGTGTCACTTCAAAATGCTTTCTCTTCTCATTACATTGGGTTACTGAGCCAGAGAGCAGTGGGTTTGTCCCTTTCTGACCAGGACACTGATGAGCCTCATAAATTAAAATTTATGTCTTCCCTTGTTACTGATGTGCCACCTGGCTCTTTTGAATTATCACAGCCACCAAATGAATTTTATAGTCCATTGGGGGCTGTCCATGCTTGTTAAGGTGATATTTCCATCTCTGGCGTAGCATATAATCTCATCTCCTCCCTGGTGAATAATCACAATGCCTAATTCCCCATCAGCTATCTTTTGCTTCTTGAAATAGTCTCTAAGTTATGTATCCCATACTTTTTATTATGCAAGTCAAAGATGCCATTATGAGCAAACCCTAATGTGCCTGTTGATTACTTCTATTGTATGTCACCTTCTCACTACACCAGCCTCTAGTTTTGTGACATATTCCCTAGATAGATTTGCTTTATTTCCAGTTATTTTTCCCTATGTCTGTTTTTCTTTACTAGTTTCTATTGTTTTCTACTTCTTTTTCTTGCCATATTCTATTAAAGTAACAGGTTCATTGCTAATAGATTTGCTCTCATCATTCCATTTAATTCTATCAAACCTGTGTAAGTAGACATTTCTACTCTGTGTTATAGATAGTCAAGGAGCTCTGGTAGCATAGTGGTTAAAGCATTTAGTTAGCAATTAAAAGTTCCGCCATTTGAACTTACCAGCTGCTCCATAAGAGAAAGATGAGGCAACCTGCTTCTGTAAAGATTTACTGCCTTGGAAACTCTATGGGACAATTCTAATCTGTCCTTAAGAGTTGCTATGTGTGGGAATTGACTTGATGGCAGTGGGTTTGATTATTTTGGGTTATAGATAGAAGCTCTCTGATGGTTCAGTGGTTAAAGAGCTCAGCTGCTAACCCACTTGCCTCTCCAATGGGAGAATGTGGTAGTCTGCTTCCATGAAGATTTACAGTCTTGGAAAATTTATTGGGCAATTTTCCTCTCTCTTACATGATCATTATGAGTCTGAATGGGCTCTACAGCAGTCATTTGGGTTACAGATATAAGGAGGTTAAGTGGTTGCTCAAGATCATATAGGAACATGAGAAAAAAGCAAGAATTCAACTTGTGAGATTATAGGGTTCCAAAGGCCATGATTTTTTTCCCTCTCACACAGCCTCTGAAAAAAGCCATGGATTTCCTCTCATTCTTCTAAACTCCACTCTAGCACTCTCAGTATCTTACAGCAAACTCTCCTGAGAGATGACACCAACACTACAATATTCACCTCTGTATCTTTCTAGCAATTTTCTTCAAAGTCATTGAAGCAATATAGGAGAATAAAAAACAGAACATCAAATTTGAACTAAGGTGATTTGTTTTCAACTGATGGGTATAGTTCTGACAGCAAATAGATGATATGGGCAAATTCCTTTCTGACCTCAGAAATGGCATGATAATACTTGTAATAAATATCTTGCATTTGTGGAGAGATTGAAATGAGATTACTTAGGGATGTAATATTCTGGTATCCATGGGAAATCTGATTCATCCAAATGAGAGGGGGAAAAAAAGGCTGAAGATTAATGACTTGGATGATAGGGTCCTAATGATACCACCTGAACCAAATCAGATCCAATGATTTCTGATTTCCTATTTTTCCTAAAGAGATCTGGTGGCATAGTAGTTACAGTATTTGGCTGCTAACAAGAAAATCAGCAGTTTGAACCACAAGCCACTTCATGGGAGAAAGATGAGACAGCCTGCTTCCATAAAGATTTACAACCTTGGAAACCCTATGGGGCAGTTCTACCTGCCCTATAGGTTGTTATGAGCTTGAATCGACTTGATGCCAGTGGGTTTTGTTTTGTTTTGGGGTTTCTTCTTCCTGAGAAACATCTGTATAAACTTTCCAATACCCTTACTCTAAAGTCTTTTTGAAGTCCCTAGGTAGCACAAATGGTTAAGCTCTTGGCTGCTAACTGAAAGGCTGGTGTTTTAAGCCCACTCAGAGGTGCCTTGGAAAAAAGGCCTGGTGATATCCTTCCACAGATTCAGCCATTGGAAACAGGCAAAGTATTGTTCTATTATGGCATCTTGGGGTTTCCATGAGTTAGAATCAATCTGATGGCACTGGTTGGTTTTTTGACATCTTATTTTCCTCTAAAGTGTACCAAAGTCATTTTTTTTTGTTGCTTACAATCCAAGAAATCTGACTAGTACAATACTCAGTTTACAACTTCCCAGGATTCTGGCTCCCATGGGACCTCAGTGAGACGAGATTGTGGTAGCTACAACTCTGGCATCAAACTGACAAATTACAAATAGTTTTCAGGCAAGGAGTGGATTGTAAGTCCATAAGGTTTTCTCTTTGAATAAGGTGAATGCTGGAGGTATTATCCATTTATATTCTCCTCTCTTAGCCTGCAATTGCTAGGGTGAACATAAAGTCAATATACTCAACAGAAGGAACCCCTGGGCCAGAGATAACTGGAGAAGACAGTCTAGATGGAAAGGACTCCCTGCATGTTCCTATCTTTTCTGCATACTCACACCTCAAGACTTTGGAACTACAGGAAGTTTTGACATGGTCACCTTAAGATGGCCAAGTAAACACCAACTTAAGATCCTGAGCAGGGCTGCTTTTGTTGGTGAGCAAAAATAGAGGTTCATATTCTAATAACTAGGTAGTGGCAGGGCTGGGAACAGAGGTAATTAGTGCTTCATTTCAATGCAACAGTTAAGGCAGATTAGTCTAAAGCCTTTAAGTCTCTATGCTTGAAAACATCAAGCTGCAGCCACTGAGTAAAACACGGGAGAGGTAACAATTCTAGTAGAAATATATTTTTCTCTCCATGTCACAACTTTACCCAGGTTGGATTTTTTATTTTTTTAATAAAAGCTTTTTAAGAATAGTATTTTCTTATTGTAAAACTTCAACTATTTGTTTGATATTAAAAAAAGAAAAAGTCACATGCATGTGTGTGGGCATATGTACATGCATGCACATGAACAGGTATATGTTGAACTTTGTCTTGGTTTGTGATTGTATTAAATTGAAATGTTGCTGAAATTAGTTGGGAAATGATTGATGAATATCTGATTTCTCAGTAATCAGTGTCATTACTGAACTGTTCTCTGCATGGACATTATATATATGCATATATATATTTCACAAAGCATAAGCAGTACACTTGAGGCTTTACCATATGTGAAAGAATGATACTCCCTTCATTTAGAGGGATATTTGGTCTACTAAAGGTGCAATTATTTTTGGATAATACATAAACTCAAGGTCCAGATGGCTTGACAATATTAACGATCTATTTTAAGCATGTAATTTTCAGGTCTTAACTCATGGCCCCTTAGCCAAATCCAAATGCAAGTTAATTGTTGTCTGCTTATCTAAAGTCCCTCAAATGATTTCATTTGAATAAAGCATTCTTATGTATTCCCAAGTAGTGGTTTTGCCACTGCTATTAAACATCTGCCAGAGCCCTAACCATTACTCACTCACTTCCTCAGAGTTCTATGGGAGTTAGGTAATTGTATCAGGGAAAAAGATTTCAGTCATTTAGAGAAAAATGGAATCAAAATCTAGCATTCCATCCTTTGCTGCAAATGGGGGAAAAAAAAAAAAAGCCTTAGATAGAATGGAAATTAAATGGAGAGGGGTAGAAAGAGTATTCCATTTAGGTCCATGGACTCTGTAGATCTTATCAGAGGGTGCGCATTAGAATCTCTGTGATGCTTCATTAGAAATAAATAAATAAATAAATAAAACTGGTACTAGTACTGGTCCTACCAATTAATGGTTCTACCCTCCATATTGCTGTCAAGTCAATCTGGACTCAGTGACTATATAAGACAGAGTAGAACTGCTGCATAATGTTTCCAGGGCTATAAATCTTGACAGAAGCAAGCTGCCACCTCTTTCTCCCATGGACCGGACTGTGGCTAGCATTCAGGTGCTTAACCACCATGTCACCAGGGCTCCTTACCCTAGATCATTTAAATCAGAATTTCTAGAAGTGAATCCTGGCCATCTATGTTTTAAAATTTCTTCTTGAATGATTGTAGCTTATAGCCAGAATTCAATACTCTCATAAAATTCCTATCTCAAGTGATTCAATGATGAGTATCACCACCTTTCTAGGACTATTCATGTTATAGTATAAGCCTTCAAGAAGATAAAATATGTGCCCTTAAACTGAACATGCAAATTCAGTGTAATTAAACCTTATCTGAAAATCATAACTGTATAGCTATAGCAGGGTTTCTCTAAGGGTTTTATCTTGATCTACTTATCTTGATCTTGATCTATATACGTGTGTTATTTATCTTTCCTTCATATGTTTAGCAATCAACACTCTTAAGTTATGTCTTTGCAGCATTTATTTTCTTTTGTAAAAACTACTATAATTTTCAACCCTACCATAGCAGTTGATCCCTCCTTTAGTTGTTTTGTATAACTGACTGCACAGCCACTACAGGGAAAACAACAGCATATTAATCGACGAGACAAATCAGAGTTCAAAATGCATCTAGAGTTAAAAACTTCTGAAGACTTTGAGAAAGATCAAATGAATGTAAGTTGTCCAGTGAAACTGGTATTAAAGCCAGTTAATCTCTGCTGCCTGCTAGTGCTGCCAATGTGTGTTAGTCCTCCATCCTCCACTAAGCAAGCTCCTCCTCCTTTGATCCTCACCCTGTGAGATATGATGGGACAAGTAGCAGCATATCCATTTTATACAGAAGGAAACTGAGACTCAAATTATGTTAATGAATCTTCAAGCATACTTTCAGTTCACTGTTGACTGTGACAAAATGCTATTGTAAAGGAGTATTTTCTATTTTTATATTCATACTATTTGTTTCTTTGTAGACAAGCTACTGGTTTTTTACTTAATGTATCTGTACTTATATTCCTTTCACATTTCTGGTATTTCTCTAATGTTTTTTCAGTTGTTTTTCTCAGGTTTTCCAGGCACATAAATACAGCAACTATATATAATGAAAATGTTATTTCTACTTTGCTGTTAGTACACAATGTATTTCTTTATCTTGACTATTTATAGTGGCCATTACTTATAGAACAAAGTTAAATAACATTTGAGATATCTGATATCTATATCAGATATCTTTTCCTTGTTACCAACTTTAATGGGAATACATTTAAACATTTCACCTCTAAACACAATACCAGCTTTTAGCTTGAAGTGGATCAATCTATATATGTGTGTATTTATATATGTGTTTTTAAGATATACCAAAAAAACAAACCAAACTCACTGCTGTTGAGTCATTTCCAACTCATAGCGACCCCTCTGAGGCAGTATCTCTACTGAAGTAGATTGCCCAATTTTCCTTGTGGGGAGTGGCTGGTGGGTTTGAACTGCCAGCCTTCTGGTTAGCAGTCAAATGCCTTAGGCACTATGCCACCATGCATGCATAAAATACATTAGTTAAAAGTATACATTTCTTACAACTCAACAAAAAGACAAGCAATTCAACTAAACAATGGATAATGGACTTCAATATTGTCATTTCTCCTAAGAAAATATACAAATGGCCAACAAACACATAAAAATATTCTCAATATCATTAGTCATTTATTATTGTTTTATATGCCATCGAGTCGGCCCCGACTCATAGTGACCCCTCCTTGGGTTTCTGAGGCAGTCATTACGGAAGTAGATTGCCCAACCTTCCTTCCGAGGCATGGCTGGTGGGTTTGAACCACCAGCCCTCTGGTTAGCAATCAAGTGCCTTAGGCACTATTCTACCAGAGCTCCTCATTAGTCATTAGGAATATGTAAATCAATAGCATAATGAGATGTCATTTCACACTCACTAGGATGGATAAAATAATTTTTAAAAAGTTTAAAAAAAGGAAAAATACAGGTGTTGGAGACGATGTAGAAAATTTGGAACTTTTTTTACATTGCCAGTAAGGATATAAAATGATTCAGCCACTGTGGAAAACAGTCCAGAATGTCCTCAAAAACCCAGTAATTCCACTCCTTGAGGTATACCCAACAGAAGTAGATTCAAACAAGATATTCAAACAAAAACTTGTACAGGATGTTCATGGTAGCACTATTCATAATAGCCATAGGTAGAAACAACCCAAATATCCATCAAGTGATGAATGGACAAACAAAGCATAGTATCTCTATATAATGAAATGTTATTCAGCGATAAAAAGGAATGAAGAACCGATACAGAATGCTACATGAATGAACCTTGAAAACTGTGGTTATGCTAAGTACAGAAGCTAAACAGTAAAGATCACATACTATATGATGCCACTTATATGAAAACACTACAATAGGCAAAGCAGAATTGTGGTTGTCATGGGCCAGAAAGGGAGAATGGGAATAAGTAAACACAAGTTTCCCTTTGTGGTGATGAAACATTTTGGAATTTGATAGAAGCAATGATTGTACAACATTGTATTGTACACATGTCACTGAATTGTTTACTTTTAAGTAATACAATGTTAATTTTTAAGTTATATGAATTTTGGGAGCTTTGGTAACATAGTGCCTAAAGCATTTGACTACAAACCAGAAGGCTGGTGGTTCAAATCCAAAAGAGAAGCACAGACATTGCCAACTGACACATAAAACATTTTTTAAAAAAGTATCCATATATTTTATTCAGACTTTTTTTCTTTTTCCTGGAATGGGCATGACAAGCCTTCTGGGGTACTGGTAGTATTCTATCTGTCTGGATGCTGTTTACAAAGTTAGTTTCAGTGAACATTAACTGAGTGGTGCCTTAATAATGTATTCATTTTTCTTTTTGTATTAAATGTCAATTAAAGATTTTTGAAATTGACCCCAAGGGTAACCTCTATTTTCCATCTGTCATCATACAATAGCTTTGCTAATAAGTAGAATTATACATCAAATATTCTTTGTATCTAAGTTCTTTCTCTATTTTTGAGATTCATGCATATTTCTTTGGGGTTTATTAATTCTTATTGATGCATAGTATTCAATTACAAGGAAATATAACTATTTATCTATTCTTTGATGGTAAACATTTTGGGTGATTTTCAATTTGAGGATATTATGCATAGGTCTGTTTTGCATATTCCACTTTTTGTAGACTTATGAATACATTTTTATTGAGTACATACCTACAAGTAGAATTGCTGGGTCATAAAGTATGTGTTTATTCAAGTATAGTAGATACTGCCAAACACTTTTCCAAATGGCTCTACAAATTTATATTTCTTCCGGCAGTATATGAGTGCTCCATTCGTTCCACTTCCTCACTCACCCTTGGTATTTTCTATCATTTTAATTTAGCTTTTCAATTGCATGTATATTGATATTGTATTGTTTTAATTTGTACTTCTGGGTTGGCTAATGAAATTGAGTATCTTTTCATATATTTATTGACCATTTAGGGAGCCTCTTCTGTGAAGTTACCTTAAATCATTTGGTCAAATATTTTACTAAATTGTCTATATTTTTCACATTGATTTTTGGAGTTCTTTATGTATTCTATTTATAATTCCTGAGCATTTTGTTATAAATATGTTCCAAATATTTCTCCTTGTCTGTGGTTTGCCATGGTACCCTCTTTTTGATTATATTGTTGTTGTTGTTGTTATGGATATTGCTTTTACTCTGAGTTAGTTAGTTCTTCATTTTACCCAAAGTTTTGAAGTATCAGTATAGATTTAAACAAAAGTGTCTCTTATTATTATTATTATTATTATTTTCTTGGCATTTTATTTGTCTCTATTTCATCATTCTTATTTCTAATTTTGAATTTTGTGTTTTTCTTGATTTTTTTTTTTTTTCATTAGCTGGGTTAACTTGTGTTTTATCCCCCTAAAAAAAGCAGTCTTTGGGTCTATTTATTAGGTTTGTAGTTCAAAATTTATCAATTCTGGGTCTTATCTTTATTAATGTATTCCTTTTGTTTTCTTTAGTTGTATTTTATTGCTCTAATTTCTTGAGGTAAATAATCAATCTATGCAATTTTATTCTTCATTTTCAAAAGATGTAAGAATTTAATGATATAAATGTTCCTTGATACATAATGGTGTCATATTAATTGTTTTATGAAGTAACTATTTGCTGAAAAATAGCAGAGTGGGCAATGTAAGTTAGGGAAGCAGTCTCTTCCAGCCAGCTATGTTATCTCAGAAAAATTTTCCCATTAATTCACCAAGTTCTTTGCTACTGTGGTGTGTCATCATTCATTTAGGCTCTGCCCTTTTGATCAGCAACAGGTGCACACAGCTCCCCATTATGCTTGGCAAATTCATAGACCTTGTTAGGGTGTGTTAGCATTCCTACACAGTAGTTTTAGTTGCCTTTGATCCATCCTTTGTCTTCCCGTATTTCACTCTTAAGCTTATCTTACCTGTCTCTTGAAGAGATGGCATGTGTTAACCATCTCATTAGTGTCTTTTTTTTTTTTTTTTTGCTTCCCTCATCCAAAAAGAAATGAATACAGGAATAACTTGTAGCCAACATATGAGGGACTTTCAGTGAGGGACTTTTTTTTTTTTTTTTTACCATAAGTCCCAAGTCATGCTTTGGAAGAATTCTTTCTCCAATGTGAGGTATACAGAAATCTGAATCAGCTATTGTCAACCTTTCTTGGTCTTGTTCAAAATTCCCTGCATATTTAAAAATTATTTATTGGTTTTGGTTTTAAATTGTGGAATTTGGCTAACTTCCTAGAAAATATAGTGTTTCTTCTGCATTTTTCATTTGTCTTATATCCTTTCATTGTCTCTATGGCTAGCAGCTAATGGTTTTTATTCTACCATCTTCAACTAGATTTCTGCATTGTATTACTTTTACAATTAATTTTTATTAATATTGTTTTACCAGGAAATAAAACATAATTATTTTAAGTGAGTAATTTTAAAAGACATTCTGTCTTTCCACTGCTATTATAGTATTTAATGATTTGGTTTCTTCTTTTTGTGTGTGCTTTGGTTTACCTAGTACTGCTCTGACAAGATTATACCACAAATGGGATGGCTTAAACAAACAGGAGTTTATTCTTACAATTTGGAGGCTTTAAGTCCAAGTTCAAAATGCCAGGCTTGAGCGGCTGGGTGAAAGCCCCTCAGCCTTGGGCTTCAGCTCTGCCTCCAGCTCCCAGACCACTGAAGCTAGAGGCTTTTCTTCACTCAGACCGCTGCTGGCTGCTGAGGCTGCCAAGCCCAAGGTTGACAAGTAAAAAGTCACAGTCCCGATGTTACCAAACCACACGGCAGGCCATTAATTCAAATCCATTGTAAGTCCAGGTCGGCAGAGCATGCCAAGCTGCTGAACAATGACATGGTTACACGCAGGGTCCAAGCATGCCATAAGCTAGAGACCATTCCCAAAGCTGCTGCTTATATACGGGGAGCAGACCACATACCCAAAGGAAGCTATTCAGCTGCTCACAGTAGATTCCACTATGGGGTTGATTACCAGTCTCATCATGGGGAATACTACATCCAGCTGCCCAGCCACTCAACCAGGCCTAGCCAAGTTGACACAAAAAACATAACCAAATGGGGAAGAGAATGTTTGTTTAATAAATGGTG
>NW_006921782.1:4457517-4467144 GCF_000298275.1 Orycteropus afer afer | reverse complement strand
GGCTGGTGGGCTTGAACCACCAGCCTTCTGATTAGCAGTCAAGTGCCTTAAGCACTATGCTACCAGAGTTACAATCTAGAAAATCCAGTTCTGTCACTTGGGATTGCTATGAGTCAGAAACTTACTTCACAACACCTACCAACAACAACAGGAGCTCTAGTGGCCTAGTGCCTAAGGCACTTGACTGCTAACCAGAAGGCTGGCGGTTCAAACCCACTAGCCACTCCTCGGAAGGAAGATGAGGCAATCTACTTACAAATAACAACAACAACAACAATCTCCTGTTGAGATACCTTATACTTTCTTATGGTTTTATTCTTTTGTTGCAACAAATCAAATCAAAAGCCCAACTTGATACTACCATAGGTGTTTCTGTTGGTGTTTTTCTGTAGGACATTGGTAAGTGATGCATGTTTTCTAGAGTTCATAGATCTACTCACTTTATTAAGCATATATTATTTGTTTGGTAAAAAATAAAGAAAGTGATAATAGTTAAATTATTATATATTGTGTATAGCTACTGTTGTTGTTGTTATGTATCGTCTAGTCGGACCCAACTCATAGTGATCCCTCATTGGGTTTCCAAGGTAGTATCACTACGGAAGTAGATTGCTCAACCTTCCTTCCAAGGAGTGGCTGGTGGGTTTGAACCGCCTGGCTTCTGGTTAGCAGTCAAGTGCCTTAGGCACTATGCTACCAGAACTCCCGTATAGTAACTAGTATAGTTACTAGTAAGAGTTAATTGATTACACTTGAAGTTGATAGAAGACTTACATATATTATGTGTTCATCTTCATGTGACTATGTAAGATAACATTGTCTTTCCTTTACAGCTATAAAAATTGAAGCTCAGAGGTATTATTTGGCAGTTAATATACTAAATATTTGATCTATAAGCTTGTGCTATTAAAAAAGATACTGAGATAGCTGCTAATAAGCACTGATTAGCCCGTGAGGAAACTGAGGCCCAGAAAAGTTTACTGTATCCCTAGAGGTCACATAACATAGCAAGTGGCAGAACTAAGGAGCATCTCAAAGCCTCATCATTTTGAACACTAAACTAATATATAGATGATGAGAGTGGAAGAGAAGAGTGTTTGAAGCAAAAAAAAGAGACTACAGGGTGTTTTTACAATATGAGATATATTATTGCTCAAACATATATTGAGAGGGAGGCAACATGAGATGGGATAAGTGAGCAGGGCAGCAACACTCACGTGCATGCACATATGTGTGTGTGCATGTGTGAGCGCTCATGTCTGTCTTTGTGTATTTATTTTTATGTACAAAGAGAATTTGGAATATTTTCTAATTAAAATGAAAAACTATTGGAGACTTTTTTAAGAGAATGCCATGTAAAATTGTGTATTTTTGAAATGGTGCTCTGACTGCAGATTAGAGAATGGATTTGAGGAGAATAACACTGGTGATAAGGAGACAGATTAGGAAGGCATTGCCATCTTCCAGGAGAAATATCATGCTGCCTTGAATGACAGTGGTGAGAATAGCTATGGCAAAAAGTAGATATCTGAGAACTTTATGAGCTAGATTCCATAGGACTCAGCTATTGATTGAATTTAGGGGTAATAGAATAGTCAATGAGAACAATTAAATATCAAAATTAGTCAATTATCGGGATGGTCATTGTAGGAATATATTTGTTTTGGGAAAACAAAATTTCTTTTGTCATGCTGATTTTCAGAAGTCTGTTTGCATATATTGTATTAGTCATTTCTATATTCATGCCTAGAGCTCAGGAGACATCTGGTGTTTATGTATGTGTGTGTGTATTATAATTATCTGACTATATTTGGTAGCCAATGCCATGGCACTTGAAAAAACTGATCTATGAGGTTACTAAGAGTGAGAAAACAGAAGAACCAGGATCAGACTTTGAGAAACTAATAGGGGAAAGGCTAATAGGGGAAGCACAGTGTGCATAGGAAATTAAGAAAGTGCAGCCAGAAAAGGTGATGCCACGGAAGCCAGAAAGTAGAGATGTTTCAAGCTAACACATGAATCCAGATAAGGAATTAACTTGTGTAGAAACCCAAAGGTGTTTTGAAAGTTTTCATATTTTTCTCACCAAGTCACAGGGCTTCTACAGTCTCTTCTTGAGCCTCCTTCCTTTTTTCATTTTTCTTTAAATTTTCCTTGGTCTTTTATTTTTATCCCCAGCTTTGCCAAAGGCCCCCGACTTCATTCTAGAATGTATACCACAAGGTTGTTGAGGCATTTAAATCATGCTGTAAGGGGATGGTAAGTATTGTGCATCTTTGGTAGATTTTTTTTTTTTTTTTACAGATGTAGTCTTCAAGGCAGTGTGTGCATGGGAAAGATACATATTTCTCTTGAAAATATTGGCCAATTTGTATAGTATTAGTTTGATGAGCTATTATGCCTAAGAAGTATCTGGCTCTTTTCCATATCTTACTGAAGACAACTCCCAATCAGGAGTGAAGAAGAAAGAGCAGAAAATAAATAAAGCAAAAGGTCTGTCTTATTATTGTGTATATGCAGGGAGAAAATACAGAGAAAATGGATGCTGTGGTTAGATGGGCCCATTCTACTCCTATGTTGTTGTTGTTATGTGCTGTCGAGTCGGCCCCGACTCATAGTGACCCCTCCTTGGGTTTCCGAGGCAGTGTCTCTATGGAAGTAGGATTGCCCAACCTTCCTTCCGAGGAGTGGCTGGTGGGTTTGAACCGCCAGCTGTCTGGTTAGCAGGCAAGTGTCTTAGCCACTATGCTACCAGAGCTCCCTTCTACTCCTATAGTATTTGCAAATGCTATCATACTCGATTACATTGTGAGGTACCTACTTCAAATTCTGGTTTCAAATATATATTAAGTCTATGTTATATTTCACATATGATTGTTATTATCATTGACAGATTTTACTATCAAAAGTCAGAATGAAGTGAATTCTACATAATTCTTTCATTTCCAGTTTAACTCTATATGCACTCAAGTTTAGCAAACAGTTTACATAATGATGGGGTTAACGCAAGCAATGGAATTATTGATATTGTTCTGTCTTTTCAGATTTATGTCCCCTCTTTAATTTTTACTTCATCAAAACTAATATACATTAGACATTCTGAAAGTTTGTATGTATGCAGAAAGAGGTGGAGTAGCTCGTACTGCTACATTTTTTCCCTGTGTTGTGATCTTTTCTCATTTTTCCACTTCATTTCCATGTTTTTCTTCCTCCTACTCTCTCTCAAAAAAGAGCTTTTTAATATGCTAAAAAAAAGCCTTTGAAATGATACCGTCTCTGTCACTTCACTCTCACTTCTTAAATTATAAACTAAAATAAAAATTGGCATATTGATAAAAGCTTCCAAGGCTGCTGCCTGCTGCTTCCTTGTGATTAGGTGTGAGAAAGTGGCCTTTCTCAGTTCAGATAAAAAATATGCAAATCATGATATTTAAACCAAAATGACGGTGTACTGGAGGACAGAGGGACACATTTGTTCCCTTACTTCCCTACCTTTTCTCTTTTGTATGACTGTCTAGGGAGCAGTTTATAACTTTGGATGAAGGGTTGATGATTAAGGGAAAGTTCATTCAGAACTACACCCTAGTTCTCCATCTTGGAAAGTAAACATTCCTGACCTTGGTTCAAATATTCTAAATTGTTCATACTTTGTTCATATGACTCCTTAGGCTTTATGATTTTTCTGTATGGAAAGAAATCTAGCATGTTTTGAGCACTTACTATGGGTCAGACTCTATGCTGGGCTTTTTAATATAAATTTTCACTTCATCCATATAATAATCCTCCAGAGTAGGCATGATTATCCTCATGTTCACATAAGAAGAAATTGAAACCAGATGAAATAACATAATGTATCAAAAATCACTCACTAGAAAATGAAGGATGCAGGACTGGACCTAACTCTAAATTGTCACCATACAGACAAGAGATAGCTAAGACAAGAGTGACCAGTGTCTCTATGCATGAGTGTGTGTAAAAGCAAGAACTGAAGACTAAAAGCAGTCGTGAGGACTCCTTGTCATCAACATGGATGCTATCCAGAAGAAGACGCACAGATACTGCAAAGACTGGACGGATCTTGCAGACTGTTTTTAACTGGCATGCATAGAGTCTCTGTGGCCACACTGTAGAAATCGAATCTGAGCTTTACATTTCAATCATGTACCCTTGACATATTTATAGTCACAGTCATTTAATTTGTCACCCAATAAACTGAACAACTTAGTAAGTTTTAATATGTATATAGACCAGGAATGTGGGTCTTCTTATGCAAACAAGAATCTACTAGCTGTGACTTCATAAGTGCTGTGAATGTTTTGAAACTTAATGGGCAAAGGAGTAGAGTGTGAATGTAGTTTCTGCAGACCTTGGCTAAATGTGATGTGTGAATTTGCCTGCATATATCTACAAGTGTATTTCTCTGCATAAAAAGAAGCTGAAGGAAGAACTGGAAAACTAAAATTGGAAGAAATTTTCCAAATAGTTATACTTTTTAAGCAAAAGGAAATCAAATTAGTCAATTTATGGATTCCCATTGTTAGGATGTATTTAATGTTGACATGACACTAAATGGCATTTCAAGGACAGTTCCATTCTCAGGATGCAAGTGGTATCCCTGTGAAGCCCAGGGGTCTCATGCAACCCCTGCTGGACCCAGAAGCAGAGAGGCATAGAAACTCATTTCCTCCTTAGAAAAAGCTCATACTAGCTGATCTAGGATTAGAAAAATTCTCCAAGTTTCTGATACCCTTGAATATTAAACATTTAATTGAAACTTTAGCAAAAAGAGAAAGAAAGCGCATTGGAGGCCAAAGGATATGGTGCTTGCTCCATTGAGCTTCTAGCTGAATGGCTACAATGCTGATACTTCTGATGAAGTTTAAAGAGCCACATGTCCCATTAATACCTCATGGTTTCATTATTCAGCAGCTTCTGATGAAACAGTCTGTGATTTCTCACAAAGGTTCAAGCCTTCAAATGGAGGAAGGGAGGTAGCAGTCCATCTCTGTAGTTTAAAAGAAAATATTTGAGTAGGATTTGACATCTGTGTCTTTCATTTTAGCCAGGTAGAAGAGACAAAACAATGTAGAGACAGGAGATATGGATAGCTGGCACTTTGCCTATTGTGAACACCATGAGAACCCCATGGCTTCCCCCAGAGACAACAAATCTTTTTATTCTCTTATCAAAGAGAATTCATCACATTGAAAGTCTAAACTCCTTTTGCAAGAGCAAGAGACCTCATGGAGCATTTTTTTGTCTCTCATCACTTGCTACTGTTAGATGTACGAGTCTTTTGAGAGGTAGGTAGCATGAGACCAAGAACCTAATACCATGTCCACCTCCTGACTCCCCCTTACTCTTTCCCTCCTCCACTCAAATGCTATGAGCAGAATAAGAATGAGGCCTTGTGAATTTTTAATATGATTTGGCAGCTTTTATATAGGAAAGAAAACAAGTGTCATCCAAAGTAAAACTACAGTTCCCTGTTACAGGCCTTAGCTTCTATGTAAGACACTATATTGGATGACTTCTAACCCAGAAGCTACTTAATATATTTTTAATGTTTGTACTAAGGACTGGTAGCCATTATGAGGACTCTAGGAGCAACAAGTTTACAAAGCTGCATGTCACATTTTTTCCTTATAATTCACTTGAAATCAAAGAAACTACCCAATTCTTACAAAGAAATGCCTTTAACTCAAACTTATTAGGATTTACCAGTTTTTTATCAGTTGTGTCTTCCTTCAAGCAACAACGTCGAGTTGGATCCAACTCACAGTGTTGGATCTTGGGTTTCAGAAGTTGATATCACTATGGGAGTAGATTGCCCAACCTTCCTTCTGAGGAGTGGCTGGTGGGTTTGAACCACCAGCCTTCTGATTAGCAGTCATATGTCTTAGGTACTGCACCACGAGAGCTCCCTTCAAGCATATGTGCTAAAAGTTAAACTAAAGAGTGGTTCTCTCTCTCCATTCAGCATTAGCACTGGTGTTGCACAGGAAAATAATGTTAGATCTAGATGGATCTTAAACATCAAGTAATTATAAGGCGTTATTGTTTTCAATGAGAAAATGGAGGCTCAGATAGTCTACTGAGTTCACCTTTGATCACAAACTGCGTGGTCAAACCAGAATGAACACTAGAACCAGAGTGTGTTCCTGCCATTGTCCTAAACATGACTCTTAGTAAATTAGCTTACAGTGGAAAACCATTTTGAAGTTGTTTCTTTATACATGAATAAGGAGCTCTGGTAGCATAGTGCCTAAGACACACTTGACTGCTGACCAGAAGGCTGGTGGTTCAAACCCACCAGCCACTCCTCAGAAAGAAGGTTGGGCAACGTACTTCCATGGTAATACAACCTTGGAAACCCAAAGAGGGGTCGCTATCGACAGCACATAACAACAACATATATGGATGGCAGATTTGAAATTAAGCACAAAGTAATTGAACTTTGGGGTAGAGTTCTGTTTCTTCACCTCTTCCCCTCTCCTTCTCTATGCCAGCATCCTGAAGCCCTTTACCTTATCCAAGTGGAGAGATGCCTTTTCAAAGGGTAAATATTCTGAGGAGAGCAGGGATGCAGAAGAATATGTGATACATGTTTCTTGGCAAAGAGTAACTTAACTTTTGGTTGAGAAAAGTTAAGTTTTTGAATGACCCTTCAGAGTTTCTGTAATTTTCCATTTTGTACTGTTCTTATTCAAACCAGCAATTATTTCCTATATACAGTCCAACATAATAGTTTGATTTTCAAGAGGATATAGAGAAAATGGTTTGTCCTTGATAATGCACCATTCAGAACCATTTCATCTTTCCCATCATTCTTCAAAGTAGAGAGACCAATACTTTCCATTTTTGCAGAGTCTATAAATCTACAGTCCAAATGCCTAGATGAAATGGTAATTATCTTGAACTTTCTAGACTTATCTCTCTAGTACTAAATGAGAAAAAAAAAAGTCTTGTTCCTTCTGCAGATTCAGCTTGTGAACAAACCTTGGTGTTTGTTTTCATAAACACACATTTGCACATTAGCTGGAATATGAATTTCTTAATGATCATTGGTGTATGACCATAATTATGGCTTGTTTCCAAAGTTTATTTTGACTTAAGGAGCCCTGGTGATGTAATGGCTAAAGTTTTGGGTTGCTAATCAAAAGTTTGGAGATTTGAACCCACCAGCCACTCCATGGGAGAAAGAGGTAACAGTTTGCTTTCATAGAGATTTACAGCCTTTAAACCCTATGGGGCAGTTCTACTCTGTCCTATGGGGTTACTGTGATTCAGAATCAACTTGGCCAGAGTGGGTTGTTTGGTATTTTGACTTAATTTCAATTGTTTTGCCTCACACACTCTCATTCAGGCACTGAGTCTTTGTCTTGCTTCCCTTCATTACCCATTCATTTTCCCTTTTCTTTCTACTTTTCATCATCTCAGGTATTTAAAGTATCAAAACACTAAAATCTTCACTTTTATTTATCCTGCATACATTACATGTTTTGTATAAATACATATGAATATGTATAAATATATATTTTAAAGGAATAACATGATGATGTTTATATATACACATACACACACACATATATATATTTATATACACATACATAGGGCTCTGGTGCTGTAGTCCCTAAGGCACGGGACTGCTAGCCAGAAGTCTGTTGGTTCAAACCCACCAGCCACTCCTCGGAAGGAAGTTTCAGCAACCCACTTCCACAGAGATACTGATCTTCCATTGGAGCCCTGTTGACATGTTGTTGTTGTTGTTATGTGCCATCGAGTGGGACCCGACTCATAGCTACCCTTCCTTGGGTTTCCGAGGCGGTATCACTACGGAAGTAGATTGCCCCATCTTTTTTCCAAGGAGTGGCTGGTGGGTTTGAACTACCAGCCTTCTGGTTAGCAGTCAAGTGCCTTAGGCACTACAACATAGTGGTGGTTAAAGCGCTGGGCTGCTAACAAGGAGATAGGCTACTTGAACTCACCAGCTGCTCTGTGGGAGAAAGACATGGCAGTCTGCTCCTGTCAAGATTTACAACCTTGGAAATTCTATGGCACAGTTCTAGCTTGTTCCATAGGATAGTTGCTAGTCGGGATGGATTTGAGGGCAGTGGGGGTACTGCTTGCCATTGACTTTAAAATGAAATGCAAATTTACCTTTCAACATCGTTCATAACAGAAGTTTATTCTGTTCTGCTCTTTTATTACTCCTTGCACATATATCCAAGGAGCTTTGGTGTCACAGTAGGAAGGCATTTGACTGCTAACCAGAAGGTCAACAGTTCAATCCCACCAGCTGCTTAATGGAGGAAGATGAGGCAATCTACTTCCATAAACATTTATAGTCTTGGAAGCCCTATGGAAGTTGGTATAAGTTAGAATCAACTCCAAGGCAGTGGTATTTTTTTTTTACACATTGCTAAAACAGCAAGGAGGCCACATGTTCTGACCTCCTCTAACCCTACAAGGGGAAGGCAGGATTACCAGCAGTAAACCAAGGCCTACTACTGCAAGGCCAGACATGCTGCCTCCCTCCAGCCCTTTCACCAACCATTCCTCCCAAAGCACCCCCCACCTCTCTCCTGGGTTTGATAATTCACTGCAGTGGCCACACAGAACTCACAGATTATGGGGTTTATTAGGGAAGCATCAGGCTACAACTCAAGTTCAGGAAGAATGATCAGTCTCTCTCCCAGCCCACCGTCCCTCAGCCAAAAGTCTCTCACAGTCTCTTTCCCAGCAGTGCTGGTCCCTCGGTGTCTCACTCAGCGATGTGTGTCTCTTGTGTCTCTTTCCCAGTAGCACGTGTCTCTTTCAGGGGCGCGTGTCTCTTTCGGCAGCACATCTTCCTCAACCAGCAGTCAGAGAGCGTTCTGCCTCCAGGAGGCCTCCTTTTGAGCCCAGAAGGGTGGTCAAACTAGCCAATCACAGCATCAGAACTCTAAGCATGTGAGAGAGAGTGGGCACCTCCCAGAACATTGTATTGTGCCACTCCCAACAGAAATAACCCAGGTGGATAGCTTCAGCAATCAGGGGCTGCTCAGTTGCTCATAGAAAATCCCACCTTGGAGTTTACAAAGACTTATGGGTAGAAAAGCCACACTAAGTAATTTACTATACCGCACACATATATCCAGTTTTGGTTTGAAATTGGCCTGTAAAGTGTTTCCTGCATCCATGTCAATATTTTTCCTATTTATTTTGTTATTGCCACATCTAAAATAATATTCCCTCACTGATGAAATTTCATCATCTTCCTAACCCCAGATAAAATGCCACCTCCGTCAGGAAACTTTTCATTCTGTCTACTGGACCTTCTTTCCTCTTTCCAGGGACAGCAGACTTTCATTGATGATGCACCATATGTCAGGCACTGCTTTAGTTGCTGGGAATACAATGGTGAATAATGTAGCAATAGGATCTTCCTGCCTTTTCCTTAAATTTTAAAACCTAGCAAGAGGCAATAGAGAAGTATAACACAATATGTTTTTCTGTATTCTCAAGTAGATTTTAACTCAAAGAACCATAGGACAGAGTAGAATTCCCCCATAGAGTTTCTTTGGATGTGATCTTTATGGGAGCAGATCACCAAGTCTTTTCTCTCACAGAGTGGTGGATTCCAAC
>NW_006921782.1:4431886-4456717 GCF_000298275.1 Orycteropus afer afer | reverse complement strand
CTTCTGGTTAGCAGTCAAACCAAATTAAAGAGGAATGGGATGGCATGTATTGTCACAAAGAATATTTCAAGATCTATCCTGAAGTACAGCTAAGGGAGGTGAGCAAAGGAAGCAGGAGCCGGTAGTAGGCCAGAATAACTAGAGGAGGCAAGAAGAGAAGCAGGAGCTGGTGGCAGGCCAGAGCAGGTAGGGAGCCCAGGAAGTGAGCACAGAAGTTTAGAATAACTAAGGGAAAGAAATTTGTCTGTCAGTTCATTGTACTCTGATGGCTTGCATGTTGCTGTGATACTGGAGGCTATGCCACTGGAGGCTGGGTTATCCATGTTAGACAGATTTCATTGGAGCTTCCAGAATAAGACAGACTCAGAAGAAGGAAGAGGCCATCCATTTCTCAAAGAATTGGCCAGTGAGAACCTTATGAATAGCAGTGAAGCACTGTCTTATATATTACTGGAAAACTTTACAAATAGCCCTGAAACACGTCTGATATAGTGCCAGAAAGATGAGCTCTTCCGGTCAGAAGGCACTCAAGATATTACTGGGAAAGAGCTGCCTCTTCAGAGTAGAGTCGACCTTAACGATGTGAATGGAGTAAAGCTTTCAGGACCTCCATTTGCTGATATGCATGACTCAAAATCAGAAGAAACAGCTGCAACCATTCAATAATGATCAGAATATGGAATGTATGAAGAATGAATCTAGGAAAATTGGAAGTTGTCAAAAATGGAATGGAATGCATAAAGATCAATATACTAGGCATTTGTGAGCTGAAATTGACTGATTTTGACTATTTTAAATCAGACAACTATATGATCTACTATGTCAGGAATGACAAATTAAAGAGGATTGGGATGACATGTATTGTCACAAAGAATATTTCAAGATCTATCCTGAAGTACAATGCTGTCAGTGATAAGATAATGTCAATATGCCTACAAGGAAAGCCAGTTAATACTACTATTATTCAAACTTACACACCAACCACCAAAGCCAAAGATGAAGAAATTGAAGATTTCTACCAACTTCTGCAGTCTGAAATTGATGAACATGCAATCAAGATGTCTTGATTATCACTGGTGATTGGAATGCAAAATTTGGAAACAAAGAAGAATTACCAATAGTTAGAAAATATGGCCTTGGTGATACAAATAATGCTGGGGATCACATGATACAGCTTTGTAAGACCAACAACTTATTTATTACAAATATCTTTGTTCAACAACACAAACAGCAGATATACATGAGAACTTCACCAGATGGAGTACACAGGAATCAGATTGACTACATCTGTGGCAAGAGACAATGGAGAAGCTCAGTAACTTCAGCCAAAACAAAGTCAGGAGCTGATTGTGGAACAGACCATCAACTGCTCATATGCAAGTTCAAGTTGAAGTTGAAGACAATTTAAAAAAAGTCCAGTGGAGCCAAAAATATGGCCTTGAATATATCCTTTCTAAATTTAGGGACCATCTAAAGAATAAATTTGATGCTTTGAACACCAATTACTAAAAACCATAGGGATTGTGGGATGATATCAAAAACATCATCCATGAAGAAAG
The DNA here is from genome assembly GCF_000298275.1 of Orycteropus afer afer. Lineage (NCBI taxonomy): Eukaryota > Metazoa > Chordata > Mammalia > Tubulidentata > Orycteropodidae > Orycteropus > Orycteropus afer. The sequence continues at coordinate 4,455,158 of NW_006921782.1, read as the reverse complement.
CAAAAGGCCATTAAAAAGACAGGAAAGGAAGAAATGAACAAAATGGATGTCAGAAGTGACTCTGAAACTTGCCCTTGTATGGAGAGTAGCTAAAACGAATGGAAGAAATGACAAGATGAAAGCGCTGAACAGAAGATTTCAAAGAGCAGCTTGAGAAGACAAAGTCAATTATTATAATGAAATGTGCAAAGACCTGGAGTTAGGAAATCAAAAGGAAAGAACACACTCAGGAATTCTCAGGCTGAAAGAAGCGAAGAAAAAAAATTAGGACTTGAGTTGCAATATTGAAAAATTTTATGGGCAATATATTGACTGATGCAGGAAACATCAAAAGAGGAAGGGATACACAGAGTCACTGTACTAAAAAGAATTGGTTGATGTTTATCTATTTCAGGAGGCAGCATATGATCAAGAACCAATGTTACTGAAGTAAGAAATCGAAGCTGCACTGGAGGAATTGGTGATAAACAAGGCTCTGGGAATTGATGGAGTACCCACTGAGATGTTTCAACAAATGGATGCCACACTGGAGCCACTCTCTCAGGTCTACCAAGAGATTTGGAAGACAGCTACCTGGCCAACTGACTGCAAGAGACCCATATTTGTACCCATTCCAAAGAAAGGTGATCCTGCAGAATGTGGAAATTATCAAACAATATCATTAAAATTGCACACAAGTAAAATATTACTGAAGATAATGCAAAAATGGTTGCAGCAGTATATCGACTGAGATCTCCCAGAAATGCAAACTAGATTCAGAAGAGGATGAGGAACAAGGGATAATTGCTGATGTCTGATGGATCTTGGCTCAAAGCAAAGAATATTGGAAAGATGTTTACTTGTGTTTTATTGACTATACAAAAGCATTCGATTGTGTGGATCATAATAAATTATGGATAGCAATGTGAAGAATAGGAATTCCAGAATATTTACTTATACTCATGAGGAACTTGTAACATAGACCAGGAGGCTGTCCTTTGAACACAGCAAGGGAACACTGCATGGTTTAAAATCAGGAAGGGAGCATGTCAGAGTTGTACCCTTTCCCCATACTTATTCAATCTGTATGCTGAGCAAATAATCTGAGAAGCTGGACTATATGAAGAAGAACGTGACATCAGGATTGGAGGAAGACTCATTACCAACCTGTGATATGCAGATGACACTACTCTGCTTGCTGAAAATTAGGATGACTTGGAGCACTTAGTGATGAAGATTGAAGATTAAGTTTGCAGTATGGATTACACCTCAATATAAGGAAAACAAAAATCCTCACAACTGGACCAATAAGCAGCATCACAATAAATGGAGAAAAGATTGAAATTGTCAATGACTTCATATTACTTAGTTCTACAATCAACACAAATGAAAGCAGAAGTCAAGACATCAGATGATGTATTGTACTGGGTAAATCTGTTGCGAAAGACTTCTTTCAAGTGCTGAAGAGCAAAGACATCTCCTTGAAGACTATGGTGCGCCTCACCCAAGCCATGGTATTTTCAATCACCTTGTATGCATGTGAGAGTTGGACAATGAAGGAAGAAGAGCAAAGAAGAGTCAATGCTTTTGAGTTATGGTGTTGGCAAAGAAAACTGAAAGTGCCACGGATTGCTAAAAAAAACTAACAAATTTGTCCTGGAAGAAGTGCAGTCGGAATGCTCCTTGGAAGAGAGAATGGCCAGACTTCGTGTCAACTACTTTGGTAATGTTGTCAGAAAGAACCATTTCCTGGAGAAGGATATCAAGCTTGGTAAAGTGGAGGGTCAACAAAAAAGGGGAAGGCCCTCGACAAGATGGATTGACACAGTGACTGCTCCAATGGGGTCTATTATAGCAGGGATTGTGGGGCTGGCACAGGATAAGACAGTGTTTCCTTCTGTTGTACATAGGGTCTGTATGAGTTGGAGACAACTCAACAGTACCTAACAAGAACAAGAAAGAATACCTAGATAAATGGGAGGAAAATGAGAAGAATCTGAAAATCTGAAAGCACATAACCAAGAAAAAGGCAAGCCTTGCACTAGAGTTAAAAGAAAAAATCTCCTAAGAAATTACATAAGCTACATGAATGAGTGGGTCACAGGTTTATAAAATGTAAAGTTGGAAAAGCTCTTCAATATTATCTTACTCATATTTCTATACCCTTCTCTCCCCAAATTATTGTTTCATAAGTGAGGAAGTAGTCATAATATTTCATTTCTTCTAAAACTAACAGCTGAATTGAAGTCTGGTCAAAAAGACTTTTCCTAAAAATATAAACCAGACTGAATCCATGCTACACCCTACAACATAATTCTTGGTTATATGCCTCCTCTATTTGCAGTTGATAAAAAAAAAAAAAAAAAAAAATCATCTGCATAGATTCTTTCCCTCAAAATAGTAAAGCTTTTTGTATTATTGAAGCATCAAATATATCCCTTTAAATGGAATTTCCAATTTATTTTAAATTTTCTAAAATAAAAAAGATCCCCAGTATGCATGGACTTCACTGTACTACCAGCTGTGGTGGCTACTGAAGAGCTCCCCACAGAAATGCTCTGCTTTGCCTAATTCCTGAATCATTAAGATGCAGGCCTGATGGTATATTAGAAACTAATTTTCCAGTAGTAGGCATAAGAACTTTTTTCTGTAGCCCTAGTCCAGGTGTCCCTTTTCTCACAAAGACTGCCTCAGCACCAAGCTGAGCTTTCTTTCCCTAATCAATCACCTTTCTCTGCATTCCCTCTGCATTCCATTGAGCCGCCTGCCTTCCTGAAGCCCTTGCAGCAAACCCCAAATGCAACGTTAGGATTCTGACCCTCCATCTAGTTCCTGCAGATGTCTTCCTCCAGGGTCTGGATTCTGTTCTCTGCATAGTCAGTCACTGGCTGCTGCTCTGCTTAAACCTCAGTGGAGCTCCCTGATATCAAGGCTTAGTTCTTTTGCATAATGTCAGGTACTGAACTAACTCCTTGTTTGGTCTCCTTTGTTTCTCTTTCTCTAAACCTGGAAGATTCACTGTGCTCCTGTAGATATTGAACATAAGACACTCTTCCGTTGAGGTTAAGTCTGCTGTTATTGTTATTACTCTTGAGTCTATTCCAACTTATGGGGACCCCTTGTGTGCAGAGTAGAACTATTCTATAGGGTTTTCAAGGCTGTGACCTTTATAAGAAGATCAGCAGGACTGTCTTCTGAGGCACCCCGGGGTGTGTTTGAACAATCAGTCTTTCAGCTAGTAGTCTAGTGCTTAAATGTTTGCACCGCACAGGGATTCCTACCGTACGATTGTTTCTCATAGCCTTGATTTCTTTGTTTCTGGACAGCTTCCTCCTTCCCACTGGTTTGTTGCAAGGCCAGCAGGCTGGAATTATGCAAAGTATCACACTCTGGACATTTTTCAGGAACAGAATAAGAAAATGTGTTTATGTTATAATACACTAGCTCATTTCAATGGTCACTAGGAGTCTTTCTGCAGGGTTATTATACTTTTAGTATCTTTGATGGCTGCCTTACCAAGAAAAATTAAACATCTGTCTAATTTTAATCATCTAGTTTAAAAGGCACTATCAAAACTTTGGCTATAGTATAGGGTCTAATAAAAATGAGAAAAGAGATTCCAATGCCCTGAGTTCTGTTTATGTAGAAAATCATAGCTATTTGTGTTGGTTGTGTAAGTTTGGAAACACATGTCATACAATACTGTTGATTGTTTTCTTCCTTTGCCTTAACATTTTTTCTTCTTTTGAGATGCTAGAGAGAAACCAACTACACAAAGTCAAAATACACTTTTTTTTGAGGTATAGAAACTTTTATTATCAGGACTGTGCACATTAGAACCTAGCTCAATATATTAGCCTGCAAAGACTTCATCATATATTAAGCTACAGCAAAAAAATGTGTTTATATAGCCATCTCGGATATTGTCAGACAATATATCACTTGAAAACTGTCATGTAAGGTAAAACATTAAGAGGAATGTTTATTGGTTTGTGTGTGTGTGTGTGTGTGTGTGCTATCTTAGCATAGCAATTCCAATAAATCATTCTGCAGCAGGTATTCCTCATTCTTTTCCACCTTTGTAAAAGTTGTGCACCCTAATAGTTGATTGGAACTTGGAAAGTCAGAAGCCTGGTAGAATCATGAATTGGAGGGTGCCAATTAAGCTGCCAGCCTGTGAATGTTACTCCTCAGCCTGTGAGCAGCAAACTGAACATTTTCCCTGAGTATACTTTGCACAAACTTTGCATAAAATTAAAACTATTTTGTTATAGGAAAATGGCTGTATAATATCAAAAGCATTCCAATTCCAAAATAGCCCTAGAAAACTGCAAATTAATATATATATATAATATATATTATATATATAAGGAGCTCTGTTAACATAGTGGCTAAAGCACTTGACTGTTAACCAGAAGGCTGGTGGTTCAAACTCACCAGCCACTCCTCAGAAGGAAGGTTGGGCAATCCTACTTCCGTAGTGATACTGCCTCAGAAACCCAAGAAGGGGTCGCTATGAGTCGGGGCCGACTCGACGGCACATAACAACAACAACATATTTTATATATATATATATATATAATAGGAGTGGCAAAGCAAGAAGGCAAAGTGAGTGGATGCTCCCATTTACTCCCCGTCCAACTAACCCACTGAACAACAAATAAAAGCACCAACTCACCCACTGAACAACAAATAAAAACAAGCATAAACTGAGATCCCAGAACTCCAAGCTGGCATCTAGATGTTGGAGAGTTAGGGTGGATCAACACCTCAGACAAGGAACACAGAAAGGGAGTCATATGAGGAAACTATTGCCCAATTTTTTAAGGCAGCACTCATTGGCCATGGCAGTTCACATGCTGTGAGATTGTGAGAGGGTGAGAGGGTAGCACTGTGAGAAATTTCTGTTGAATCTTGTGGAGGGCCAAGAGAGATGGGCACTAGGACTGGGAGGAACTGTGGGGACAGCAAGGTGAAGGAAATAATTCAGGCTGATGAACAACAGCGAGGGAAATGGGTAGCTCCTGGCCCACAACAGACACCATGGGAGAACCTGTCCAGGGTGGAAAGAACCTGTGCAGGAGGGAAAGATATAAAGAACCCCCACCTTTACCACAGGAATAACCCTGAATCAGCAATGAGGGAAAAAAAAAAATAAAAATAAAGATAAGAGTTCCCTCTAGTGAGTCTCAGGAGAAGATACCTAGCCAATTGTCACTGGGTTGATTCTGACTAATAGAGACCCTGTGGGGCAAAGTGAAACTGCTCCCTAAGGTTCTTAGGGCTGTTAGTCTTTGCAGAGGTGGGCTTCTGCACTTTTCTCCTGCAGAGTGGTTGGTGGATGCAGTTCCGACCTTTCAGTTTGTAGCCAGATGCTTTTGCCATTCAATAGCCAGGATGCCTAATCAGAAAATTTTCCCACAATGAGAACAGAATATAAGTCCATTAAAGATCTGTACAGGTGCCAAGTTGACAAGGGGTGGAATTGTGGTTTGTTTGTCAATTTGGCTGGGCCTGGTTGAGTGGCTGGGTAGCTGGTGGTAGTTATTCCCCATAATGAGACTGGCAATCAACTCCATGGTGGGATCTACCACAAGCAACTGAGTAGCTGCCTTTGGGTATGTGGTCTGCTTCCTGTATATAAGGAGAAGCCTTGGGAATGGTTTCTAGCCTATGGCATGCTTGGACCCTGAATGTAGCCATGTCGTTGCTCAGCAGCCTACTATGCTCTGCTGACCTTGGGACTTACAATGGACTTAAGTTAATGGCCTGACTTGTGGTTTGGTAACATCAGGAATATCCCTTTTTACTTGTCAAACTTGGGGCTTCTCAACCTCGGCAGCCAGCAGCTGTCTGAGTGAAGAAATGCCTCTAGCTCCAGTGGGCTGGGAGCAGAAGGCAGAGCTGGACCCCAAGGTTGAGGGGCTTTCACCCAGTCCCTAGAGCCTGGCACTTCGAACTTGGACTTAAAGCCTCCAAATTATAAGAATAAACTCCTGTTAGTTAAGGCCATCCCATTTGTGGTATATTCTTGTCAGAGTGTCACTAGGTAACCAGAACAGAACTGAAAAGAAAGGGAACAGAATGGCTGAAGTTAAAAAAAAAAAAATAGTAAAACACACAAAATCACAAGAGAAGAAGACCCAACCAAAAGGAAAACATGAATGAGAGGCAATTTCTCCTATGGAGAAATGCAAAGAACTGATGATTTTCAGACTATGATACTAAATATATTTAAAGAAACCAAAATGTATGGAGAAAGCAAACTAATAGAGATCAGGAAACAAATGGAGGAACAAAATGAGAGACTCAACAAGGAAATTGGAAACATTAAAAAAAAATAAAGAAAACAAGAGTGATAGGGAGGGGGAGAGACAGAGAACTACTGGAACAAAGGAATAAAGCAACTGAATTAGAAAAAGCTAGAGAAACACTTAACAATAGAGTTGGACAGAGAGAAGACAGACTAAATAAACTAGAAGAAAAAAAATAACTGAACTTACCAAGTTTTAAGGGAAATAAGAGAAAAGAACAAAGAAAAGCAAACAAACCCAAAAGGAAATATGAGATTCAGTTAAGAAATCTAATGTTAGAATTGTTGAAATCCTAGCCCACCATGACAAAAATAAAGTCATAGAAATAATTTTCCAAGAGATAATCAAAAAGAATTACTAGGACTGAACAGAGAACCAAGCTTGCAAATATCAAAAGCTACACAAACCTCAGTCAGAAGAGATACAAAAAGATCAACTCTCTGCCATATCCTAATAAATTCCTTGAAAAGCAAAGACAGTGAGAAAATTTTGAAAGCAGCAAAGAGAAAAACAAAAAACTAACATACTAAGGCATTCTCAAAAGAATCAGTGCAGATTTCTAGCCTGAAACTTTAGAGGCCAGTAGGTAATGAAGAGACATTATAAAATATTGAACAAAAATAATTGCCAAATAATTTTACCCAGAAAAGTTGTCGTTCAAAAATGAAAGGGAAATTAAGACATTCAAAACCAAACAGAAGCTCTGAGAATTTGTCACTACAAATCCAGCTTTGCAAATATTACTAGAGGGGGTATTCTAAATAGAAAAGAAAGAGCATTAAGTAAATATTTATATCTACACACAGGGGAAAAATTAATAAATAAGAAATAGAAAAAAATTTCCACAACATTCAATAACTAAGGTATTCATAAAGACCAAATATATAATATTTTCAGGGAATAATCTCAATAATTAAAACCCTCAAAAAATACCAAGTTTTTAGAATTAAGCACAAAGTACACTGACGACACAACTTTGCTTGCTGCAAGTGAGCATGATTTGAAGCACTTACTGATGAAGATTGAAGAATACGGTCTGCAGTATGCATTACATCTCAATATAAAGAAAAAAAAATTCTCACAACTGGACCTATAAGCACCATCATGATAAATGGAGAAAAGATTGAAATTGTCAAAGACTTCATTCACATTCCTTGGTTCTACAATCCACGCCAATGGAAGCAGCAGTCAGGACATCAGACGACATTTAGCACTGGGCAAGTTGGCTGTAAGGGACCTCTTTCAAGCGCTGAGAAGCAAAGATGTCTCCTTGAGGACTAAGGTGTGCTTGACAAAAGCCATATTTTCAATCGTCTCATATGCATGTGAGAGCTGGACAATGAATAATGAAGACGGAAGAAGAATTGATGCTTTTGAGTTGGGGTGCTGGCAAAGAATGCTGAAAGTGCCTTGGACTGCCAAGAGAACTAACAAATCCGTCCTGGAGGAAGTGCAGCCGGAATGCTCCTTGGAAGTGAGAATGGCCAGACTTCGTCTCACCTACTTTGGTCATGTTGTCAGAAGGGACCATTCCCTGGAGAAGAATGTCATGTTTGTAGGGTTGAGGGTCAACAAAGGAGGGGAAGGCCCTTAATGAGATGGTTTGATATAGTGGCTGAGGCCATGGGGTCAAGTATACCAGGGATCACGGAGCTGGCGCAGAACCTGGTGGTGTTTCGTTCTGCTGTGTATAGGGTCACTGTGAGTCTGAGATGACGCCACCTGGTACCTAACAATAGCAAGAAACTCATCAGATATAGTTATATATTGATGTTAATGAAAACATACCAGTGGAAACGAGGGAGAGAAGACCATATCAGGAGTAAATTTATTATGTTAAGGTTATATGTAAACTGCTGCTTATGTGTTAAACATTGTTGCAATTGTAAATTGTGTGGCAATAATTAAGAAATCACAGAAAAAATGTTCAGAAGAAAAGAAGGAAGTAAAAAGGCTCATCACAAGAAAGTAGCCAAACAGAAACAAAAACACAAAAATAAGATTAAGAACACAAAGAACAAACAAAATATTCGTGGTAAAGGTTGTATGTCAACTTAACCTGCCCATGGTTTTGAGTGGTTTGGCAGCTGAATGTAGTTATTCACCATGATGAGATTGTAATCACCTCTAGGGTAGAATCTGTGAGCAAATGAGTGGCTGAAGGGGAGTCACCTTCAGGGTGACCTGCTATCAGTATATATGGAGAAGTATATATGTGGCCTGCTATCAGTATATATGGAGAAGCTTTGGGAAATTTCTTTAGCTTTTTGGCACATTTTAGGCTGTGTTGCCTGCCACATCTTTTCCTATGGAGTAACTGGTGGGTTTGAATTGCCAACCTTTCAAATAGCAGCTGAGTGCTTAACTTACTGCACCACAAAGATTCCCAGGTATATACTGTCCAGAAAACAAACTCACTACCATCGAGTTGAATCTGACTCACGGTGACCCCTTCTTGGCTTTCTGACGCAGTATCACTATGGAAGTAGATTGCCTAATCTTCCTTCTGAGGAGTGGCTGGTGGGTTTGAACCACTAGCCTTGTGGTTAGTGGTAAAATACCTTAGGCACTATGCCACCAAAGCTCCTGGTACATACCCCCCCCCAAAAAAAAAAAAAAAAAAAAGAAACCCAAACTCACTGCTGGCAAGCCGGATCCAACTCATAGCAACCCCTCCTTGGGTTTCCGAGGTGGTATCACTACGGAAGTAGATTGCTCCATCTTCCTTCTGAGGAGTGGCTGGTGGGCTTGAATCACCAGCTTTCTGGTTAGTAGTCAAATGCCTTAGGCACTACACTACCAGAACTCTGGTATATACCCTAGAGACCTAAAAATAATGACAGGAACAGACATATGCACATATATATTCGTTGCTGTTTTATTCATAATAGGGCAGAAGTGGAAACAACTGAAATGCCCATCAATGGATGAATGCATAAGGATATTGTGGTACATACATATAATGGAATACTATGCAAACATAAAGATCAATAATGAGTCAGAAAATCACATTATCACATGGATGGACCTGGAGAGGATAAAACTAAGGGAAATAAGTCAAGGACAAATACTATATCATCCCTCCTTTATAAGAAGACCATAATAGATATATAAAGACCAATGCTAATGTTCAATATTCATTACAGGACCAAAATAAAAGGGAGAAGAGAAAAGAACACTTCAGATCATAGAAACTTGTTATGTATGTATGTGTGACAGAGAAAGAGATGGGAAAAGAGATGCCAGAAGTATATGTAGTGAGCACAGCATAACTAAACTGAAAATGAGTGTTTAAGTCCATATGAATGGGTACAGCCGTATTGGCATACTGGTAGGTACAGGTGTTTACATGAGTATATATCCATAGGTATATGTAAATATAAATGTGTGGATGTAGGCACATATATTCATTGAAGACACAAATACAGATATACAGACAAAAAAAAAAAAAATTGCCTTCCAAGATTGATTTTTGGGATTTGAGAGCTTAGGCCCATGGTCTCATGGGACAGCTCAATTAATTTGCATAACATATTTCTCAAAAATCATGATCTACATCCCAGTGAAGTAAGTAGTGTCTGAGGTCTTAAAAGCTTGTGAGAGGCCATGTAAGACACATCTAAGGGCCTCTTTTCACCAGGGGCAAATTATTAAGAAGGTAAGTAAAAGCTTGGAACAGAGACAAGTCTACACAAGCCACAACCACATCTACTCTGAGGCCAGAAGAATTAGATGGTGCCTAGCTACCAACACTGACCATTCTGACCAGGGTCACAGTAGATGGTCCCAGAAAGAATGGGAGAAAAATGTAGAACAGTACTCAAATTCTTATTTTGGAAAAAAAAAAAAAAAACAACAGACAATCTGGAGCAAAAAAGAACAGAGGACTCCCTGAGACTATCACCCTGAGACACTCTTTAAACCTACAACTGAGCCTATTCCCTGAGATCATCTTTTAGTGAAACAGCAGAGTGGCACACAAAAGAAAGGATATTACTGATAAAATCGGTCATCTACTTAAAAACCATCGTATGAGACCAAATGGTCAAGAATTACTAAAGTAAATAAGGAGGCAGGGCAAGAGTACTAGAAATGGAACAAACAGAACACAGTTAAAGAGAATGTTGACACATTGTGTTACAGGTAACTAATATCACTGAACAATGTGCATGAAAATTGTCAAATGGGAACCTAATTTACTTTCACCAAAACTTTATATATATATATATTATATATATATAAAACATATATATATATAATATATAGGAGGGGTCACTATGAGTCGGGGCCGACTTGACGGCACATAACAACAACAACAACATATATATATACATACATACATATACATATAGAAGAAAAGATATCAAGCAGTATCAGTCATCTTGACAGTATACTGTGGCAAAGCCGTTCGAGACATCACACTAGCAGCTTGGGTTTAAGAATTTCTGTTAGGTAAATAAAGTTTGTCTTCTAGCAGTTGTGCAGCTCTCTTGCCCTTTCTGGTGCTTTCCAGCTCTGTGTTGATTCCTGTGTCTGGCCTTGAGTGAGTGGTAAGAAATGTAAGAAAAAGTCAGCAGCTTTCATTGTGACATATACAATATATAGGGAGGAAATGAAATAGGGAATAATATCCAGGTGCAATTTCTAACACTCCATCTACGTGGATGGCACTGACTGAACGTTCAAGGGTACTTTTTTTGTGTGTGTTTTAATTTTTGCCTTGGATATATTGCAAGGTTGTTGCTAAGGACTCAATCATCCCAGGATGCTAATGAATACACAGCATAGAAGGAGAGGGAGAGGAGATGGGCTTGGGTTTTGAGCACCAATAACACTCAGTGCACAGCTTTCACAGTGGGAACCCTTGGCTGACATGACAGCCAGATGTGTGGGGTAGGTACAAATTCAGGAGGGGAAGTTGCTACCCATGTCCCCACCTTCATTTGTATTTCATCTCTGTACATTAGGCCTTGCAAAAGAGAAAAAGGTAAGGTCCTCTAGGCATTTATTTTCTTCTTCTCTGTTTAATTGTTCATTTATACAAAGATGGTAAATGATGTTCTTCTCTCTTCTGAAAGTCTCACAGCTTCTCAAGAGTGTTGTTAAGATGACAGGTACAAAATGCAAAAATGCCATTGTGAAAACTTGCAAAAAGGACAAGAAGGCCACATGTTTGACCTCCTCTAACCACACAAGAGGAAGACAGAATCACCATCAGTAACCCAAGGCCTATTCCCGCAAGGCCAGACATGCTGCCTCCCTCATCCCTTTGCCAGCCGTTACTCCCAAAGCACCTACCACCTCTCTCCTGGGTTTGATAATTCACTGCAGTAGTCACACAGAACTCACAGATTATGGGGTCTATTAGGGAAGCACCAGGCTACAATTCAAGTTCAGGAAAAACGCTCAGTCTCTCTCCCAGCCCACAGTCTCTCTTCCAACAGTTGAGTATCCCTTGGTGTCTCACTGCATGTCTCTTGCATCTCTTTCCCAGCAGTATATGTCTCTTTCAGCAGCACGTCTTCCTCAACCAGCAGTCAGAGAGAGTGTTCTGCCTCTAGGAGGCCTCCTTTTGAGCCTGGCATAGTGGCCAAACTAGCCAATCATAGCATCAGAACTCTAAGCACCTGAGAGAGAGTGGGAACCTCCCAGAACATCGTTTCGTCCCACTCCCAACAGAAATACTCCAGGTGGACAACTTTAGCAATCAGGAGCTCCTTAGTTGCTCACAGCAAATCCCACCTTGGAGTTTACAAAGACTTATGGGTAGAAAAGCCACAATAAGTAATTTACTACACTGCAGAACTTAACAATGGAAATTCACACTTTATGTAAAAGGAATGAGTATGACACAAATATTCATTCCTATTTTACTCCATCATTTAAGGAAGCCATACCTGAATATATTGCATTTTTCTACAATATGTCAAATCCAAGCTACAGATCTTTAATGAGAACATATTCTGATTTATGTATCATTTAATGTGGTGAACATGATCCATATTGCCATGACCCTACATAAAAATCCACACATATATTTCTAGTCACCAGTTAATAGTCTTACTTCTTCAGTCAAAGCAGGTTCCTAAATTTCCAAATTTTCCTTAACAGAAGTTTTGTTGTTGCTGTTGTACATGTATGTATGTTTGTGTGTTACTGTGCTATGTGTTTCATGCCATCTTCTTCTGATCTAGTTGTAAATTTGGGTAAGCATGTAGTAATATTAAATTTATCAATGTTTACATTAAAAAAAATCTAAATCAACACAAAAGAATTTCCATATGTAGGGTAAACCTAGCCCAATAATCTAGATTTACACACATTTATGAATTTCAATATTATTTACAAATAGGACAGAAATGGAGCAAAGCTATGGGTAAAATGTCATAATTTAGGACTTCTGAATGCAGGGGCCACATTTGTAATTTTGGAGGGATTTCTACCATTTTCCTGAGTCTGCTTGTTAATAAAATAAATATCTGATAACAACACAGGTACTCTTTCTCCTAAATTAATACAGAAAACTCTGTAAAGTGCTTGGGTAAATCATTGCTCCAAATATTTCATAATGCAATCCTCACCAACTTTCTTACTAGTTTGTGGGATTCTTGAAGGAAATGGCCATGACTATAAATTTCCTGCACCAAGCACAGTGATTGACATATTGTAGACACCCAAAAAGGATTATTGAATTAATGAATGAAAAGTCTGCTGTTTTGGAATTACATAGGCCTAAGATCAGAAACTGGGAGCTCTGGTAGCATAGTGGCTAAGACACTTGCCTGCTAACCAGACGGCTGGCGGTTCAAACCCACCAGCCACTCCTCGGAAGGAAGGTTGGGCAATCCTACTTCCGTAGTGATACTGCCTCGGAAACCCAAGGAGGGGTCGCTATGAGTCGGGGCCGACTCGACGGCACATAACAACAACAACAACAACAAGATCAGAAACTATCTATGCTGTATATGATCCAGGTGACCTCGAACAAGCCACTCAACCTCATTATGCATTTGTTTTTGAATATTCAAAAGTTAAAAATATAATTAAAAAAAGAAAAACTACTTCTTAGTTAATTGTAGTTGTTCAAGCCCACCAGCCACTCCTCAGAAGGAAGGTTGGGCAATCTACTTCTGTAGTGATACCGCTTCAGAAATCCAAGGAGGGATTGCTATGAGTCGGTCTGACTCAAGGGCACATAACAACAAGAAGTTAATTGTGAATTTTAAATAAAATTATGCTAAAAATTCTGACACATTTTCAGGGCTCAAGGAATGTCATTTCTTTCTTCAGTCTCTGGCTTCTACAGTGGTACTGTGGTAATTGGAATTAAAGTATAAGCAGGAGAAACTTGCTAGTAAACGGTTTCCTAACCTTTCCAGAAAGCCATCTTTCTTTTCTTTAGCATAAAGTTGTAAAGATAATTTGTCTGGGGTCAGGGAAAGGAAGCCAGCACAGAAGTGAAGGGAAGAAAGAAGGACAAATGCTGACTTGGCATCTAGATGAGATAGAATTAGAAAGAATAGAGTGACAAAGATGGTTTTCTGAAGAAGGAACTTCTGAGACAAGATTAAAAAAAACAACCTTGGATTTAATACAGAACTTGATGTGAGGGCTGATATTATAAGAAATAGCTTCCTGGAAGACTTCTCACATGGGGATGAATGGTGTATTTGGCTTAGGGTATTTTACAAGCTGCTTTGCCCTCCAGGTCACAATGCTGTGAGAACTTTTGTCTCTTTTTGTAATCTACTAGAGCAGTTGTCCTTGATTTCTCCATTACAATAGTTAAGTCCAGTGTGAATTTCTTCATCTCCCACACCACCCACGGCCCAAAAGAAATAGTAATAATTAAAGTAACTAGCTTATCTGTGGGTTTTGGAAGGCAATTTCTTTTAAACTAGTTGCTGTGGAGTTGACTCCAACTCATGCTGACCCCATGTGTGTCAAAGTAGAGCCATGCTCCACAGGGTTGTCAAAAGCTGATTCAGACCTAAACACCAGGCCTTTCTTCCTAGGTATCTTGGGGTGGACATAAACATTCAAACTTTCAGTTAGTAGCTAAGTACATTAACTGTTTGTACTATATAGGGAAATTCCAGTTCTCTTTTTGTTGTTGTTAGGTGTCATGGAGTTGGTACCAACTCATATCCACCCTCTATACAGTCGAATGACACACTACCCGGTCCTATGCCATCCTCACAAGGATGAGCCCCTAGTTGCAGCCACTGTGTCAACGTATTTTCTAGAGGGTCTCCCTCTTTTTCACTGATCCTCTACGTTTTGTTGCTCCATAATTCCAGGACCAAGCTAAAGTGGGGACTTGCCTTCATCATATCATTTGAGTAGGAATAAAATGACTGTACCGTTCCTCATCTGTTATTATTATCTATTCATCCTGTCTATGCCTGAGTTTCCTCAATTATAGATCAATTTCCTTGTTGATTAACAGACTGGAAAATGTTAAGCAACCTATTTGAAAGGAAAGAAGGACAAAAAGCAGGCAGGCAGGAAAGATAGATGAATGAAATGAAGGAAAGAAAGAAGGGAGGGAGGAAGGGAAAAATGAAAGAAAGAGTGATGGAGGGACATTGGGAAAAGGTCATACTTCAGTTTATCAGTAAACATCTTTGATAACTTAGTTGCTCCAGTCTGAATGGGTACTCCAACAGGATAGAGGCTTGGGGCAAGGTAGAGAAAAAGAAGTGAGACCCTGAGAGAGGAAACAGGTTACTTACTTAAGCAATTCCTTCCTTCTAGAAGTCAATCAGGCCAGACCTCTAAGGATCATGTAAACTCTGAGAGGTAGAAAAGGAGATTAAAATATCCAACTCGGGACACCAGTGTGGAATGCTCACTTATTCCCGTACAGAATTAGTGCTCTGTAGCTCTGGTCTCCACAGGCACATTTCACCTCAGTGACCCCAGCTACTAGTTAATGTTTTAAAAACTCTGCTTTTTCAGCTGTTTAGGTTCTTGTTTAGCATCTTAAAGGAGTCCTGGTGGCACAATGATTAAACACTCAGCTATTATACTAAAGTTGGGCAGTTCAAACCCACACGCTGCTCTGTGGGAGAAATATGTGACAGTTTGCTTCTGTAAAGATTTTTAGCCTTGTAAACCCTATGGGACAGTTCTACTTTGTCCTATTGGGTCACTAGGAGTTGGATTCAAGTCAATAACAATAGATTTGGTTTTTTATAGTATCTTTTCAGCAACCACACCACGGAAAACCCCACTGCTATACAAATTGCCATAAGCACAGCATTTTTCATGACTATCTACATACAAAAAGGGACTGTTTCATTTTTCGTACTCTTTTGATTTCAGTTCTTAAAGGCCTGTCTGGGCTTGCTGATTCCCTGTGGCTTCAACACCAAGTCTTACTTAACCCTCAACCTCAGGAAATCTCCATATTGCTCTCCAGGGTTAGGTAGTAGGGTGGAGTGTCAAATGTGGTAGTCCCCAGAGAGAGTGAAATTTTAGCTGTGACTGTGCACTGTCTAAGGAGCTCTGGTGGCATAGTGGGCAAGGCATTTGGCTGCTAACAAGGTCAGTGGTTCAAACCCACCAGTTGCTCTATGATGGTGGAAGATGAGGTGGTCTACTTCCATAAAGATTGACAGTTTTAGAAACTCAGTGGGGGTTGCTGTAAATTGGAATTGACTGGATGACAATAGGTGGGATGCACCATCTACCATTTTAACTTTGGCAGATCACTTCATGTATGTGGACCTCAGTTGTTCCATTTGTATGAAGAGGATTCATTCATTCTTACTGAGCGGTATCTTACTATTAACCTACTGTGATTCAGACATCATTAATCTAGATAATCCTTAACCCTTTTTCTTATCTATAATCCTCCTTGTTTTTCAGCCCTAGCTCAAATCAGGATTCATCACTGAGTCTGATTTACTGCCGATTTTTTTACAGTATCTGTTCTCAATCTAAAACTTTTACTTCCCATGGAGCATTGTTGTTGTTGTTGTGTGCCGTTGAGTTGGACCCAACTCATAGTGACCCCTCCTTGAGTTTCTGAGGCAGTATCACTACGGAAGTAGATTGCCCCATCTTCCTTCCGAGGGGTGGCTGGTGGGTTTGAACCATTACAGCCTCTATATCCAATCCCCTGAGAAAAAATCAGAGACTAGATATTCTCTATGGGATTCCTAGTCCCCCCATGTTCATTACTGCTAATCACTACTGATTAGCTATTATTAGGCTCTCTAGAGAGAGCCATGGCAGTGCAGTGGTTAAGTGCTCAGAGTATTTAGCATCCATCAGCCATCTTGGAGAAAGATATGGCAGTTTGCTTCACTTATTCCAGTACAGAATAGGTAGATGTGGCAGTCTGCTCTCCTAAAGACTGATTGCAGCCTTGGGAACCTTATGGGGCAGTTCTATTCTGTCTTATATTGTAGCTCTGAGTCAGAATTGACTCAATGGCAATTTTTGTTTGTTTGTTTGTTTGTTTGTTTTTGGTTTTTTGTTTGGGACTTCAATTTCTTGTTGTCCTTTCCTTTTCTAAATAGATACATTGGCTCTTGAGTGAGGGGTCTTGGGACCTGCAAGCTGCTTCCCCTGTAGGTTAGTCAGACTCTTGATCCTTGAATCACTATTCTTCCAATAACCCACCCAGCCTTATTTCCATCCCCCAGATAGCCACCACTGGGCATGATTGGTGCTACCTGTCCCTGAACAGAATGATTCAGCCACATTCTAATACCAGCCTGACGGAACTCTGATTAAATTCACCCAAAAAAAGTAGCATGTGTTATGGCAAATCTTCAGGCAAATAAAACATACTTGAGTTGGTTCGTTTTGATTGCTTATCTAAGTAGAAATGTCAAAGAGCAAGTTCTCCCTACTCTAGCTGGTAACAAACCAAAAGGGAACCAAGGGACATATATCTATTGTTTCATCACCCCCCTTTTCTCTGTTTTCCTTTATTTTTGATTCTGTGTCAAATATCTGTCTGTGTATTACCCTCTAGCCTCTCAAGCCTTGGCTCTCTTTGGAGCTTTGGTTTTAGAAACATGCACAACATATATATGCAATTAAATGCAGGCTTTGACTTTTCGCCTGGGAAACTGGAAGGATAAGGTGAGCTAAGCTTTTAATTACAAGTACCCATTCTGGGAGGCAGGGAGTTTGAGCTTCCGACAGCCACCGCTGCTCAGCCTAATCCCATCTTTCAGGGAAGAAAAAGAAAAAAAAAAGCTCACTCTGCAAATGTGTAGGAAAAAAAAATGCATATATATATATATATATATATTTGTTTGCTAAAGTTGACTATGCTTTAAAATCAGTACAAATCATTGTTGCTAAGGTGAAGGCTTGATGTTTCAATGCTTCTTTGATTCCTCTTAGGTTATTGTGTTATTTTATTTCAGTTTTATTTAAAGTTGTTTCTTGATATACAGAAACACTAGTATTCTACATTTTTATAACTGCTATCAAGCAAACTCCCAAATCTCTTTACAAATACTAATTACTGTGATCTAATGTCACTGGAAATTGTTAAATATGCTCCAAAGAGGTTAAACATTTTAAATCCAGATTCACAAATTAAAAACTAGGATGTGGAAAAGCTAAGCAACATTTGGGGATTTAAATATGGTGTTGGTTGAAACAACTGGAAATGATAACTGTCAACCCAGTCCCCTAGTCCTTGAGCTCATTTGGTATCCCACTCTTTTTGAATTTTTGTACATGTAGGAAGGCAGCTTGCCATTGTGAATTCAGACACTGAAAATCTTTTTTCCTCCAAATAATACATAACACCTAAAAATATGATTGTACTATGCTAGTGTGGTAGCATCTTTCCAGGTCAAACTTTAAAATATTTGTTCTCCTTTATTTAAAACCAGGGATTGTGATCATTTAAATTATTCTTTCTTTGGCAATTTCTAGATATCAACCAACCATATTCAGTTTTTTTTTTTTTTTTAAGTTGGAAACATAGAGATATGCATGTGTGTGTGTGTGTGTATATATATATAGGCAGGATAGACAGATTTCAGGGGATATTCCAGACAAAGACAAACTGGGAAGAAGGAAGAGGCCATTCACTTTTGAAAAAATTGGGCACTAAAAACCTTATGAATAGTAGTGAGACACTGTCTGATATATTACTGGAAAATTTTATGAAGAGCCCTGAAACACTGTTTGATATAATGCCAGAAGATGAGCTCCTCAGGTCAGAAAGCACTCAAAATTTGACTGGGGAAGGGTTGCCTCCTCAGAATAGAGTCAACCTTAATGACGTGGATGGCTAAATCTTTCAGGACTTTCATTTGCTGATGCGGCGTGACTCAAAATCAGAAGAAACGGCTGCAACATTCATTAATAATTGAAACATAGAATGTATGAAGTATGAATCTAGGAAAAACAGTTCAAAGCCTATCCTGAAATACAGTGTTGTCAGTGATAGGCTAATATCCATACATGTACAAGGAAGACAAGTTAATATGACTATTATTCAAATTTATGCACCAATCACCACAGTGAAAGATGAAGAAATTGATGATTTTTACCAACTTCTGCAGTCTGAAATTGACCTAACATGCAATCAAGATGTATTGATAATTACTGGTGACTGGAATGTGAAAGTTGGAAACAAAGAAGAATCACCAGTAGTTGGAAAATATGGTTTTAATGATAGAAATGACACTGGAGATCACATGATAGAATTTTGCAAGACCAATGACTTATTAATTGCAAATTTATATGTATATATACACATATAAGCACAGACAAAAACTAAAACAAAAATAATTCCCACTTTGTTCTCAATATGAGGAGCAAGAAGAAAAGAGGCCCTTGGGTGTTGTGTAACTGCCTGTCTATATATTTCTACTATTCTAGCCTATTTATCTCTCTGAGGATTTGTTTTTATTTAGAGTTCTATTGAAGCTGGAGGATATAATATCTATAGACATGAGCTAGCATGCAAACTTGACGTTAGTATTACCTTATTATATTTTCCCCTCAAATCTAGTGAGATAGAGGTATCTCAGAGGCCAAACAAAAAGTAGATTTACATGAAATAAAAAAAAATGTGTCTAATATATAAGGTCAATCATTGAATAGGTAACAGAAGGCAAGGATTTTATCAGGAATTTCAGAGGCAAGTAGTTATGACAATTAAAATATATTGAAGTGAGCATTTGGATGGAAAATGTAAGAATATGCAATATTATCTATACTTATAGATGAGGCAATAAAGAGACTGCCATTGGCATAAAATTTTTATTAGGATGCAAAGAGAATTTACCAATGAAACAAGAAAGTCTTGCTTTATTCCTTCTTGCACATTGTAGTTTTTGTGTTTGAATCCCAAGTGTTTGCCTACCTCATTGGGGATTCAACAGTATTTTTAGATGGATCTTTTGCAAGTAGAAGACTCTAGGTAGAAGGAAAGATATTGGTTGGTGAATGGTTAAGGGACCCATAAAATATTTCATTTAGCTGCCAGGACATTCTTCATATATGTCAAATAATTATAGTAATTTATTTCCAATTGACAACCATCTGTTTATCAGAATTTATTTGCTTAATTTTGAAATCCTCCCTTGAAGTATTCTGCAAGCATGAAGTAATGATTGTAACCTCATATTTCTCTATCAACAACAATTTCCCAAAAAATTTGCTTTCAATTAAAAGATGATCTTTGATTTTATGGTCTCAAATTCTATGTGTAGAAGGTCATTATCTAGATTGAACTGATTCCTGCCTTGGTCCAATTTTAGGAAAATGCTAAATGTTTGCTCTAGTTCCACACAGGGAGCTCTGGTGGTGTAGTGCCTGAGGCATTTGACTGCTAACCAGAAGGCTGGCAGTTCAAACCCACCAGCCACTTCCCAGAAGGAAGACTGGGCAATCTACTTCCATAGAAATATCGCCTCAGAAACCCAAGGAGAGGTCGCTATAAGTCAGAATTGACTCAAAATCAGTAAGGTTTTTTTTTTTTTTTTTTCGGCGTTCCATACAAGGTTTCATCACATAATTATGGGTATAAATTTCTCTGGATATATAAATAACCTAGAACCTGTGGATTCCTGGGTCTAGGTTTTCTGTATTCTGTCTAATAATTGACTAATCTGGGTATAGGTTATATGAAAGCTTCACATAGCTATCTGTAACCTATGTCTGTATATGTCCTTATCTCTATATGTTTATATCTGTCACATGAGCTAATAGATACTAAACATATAATAGCATTCTTGGACAATGTTAAGTTTTCAGTTAGTGTTATCTGTTGTGGTTGCTGTTGTTGTGTTTATTGTTTTAATTGTTATATGCCAGTATAATCTTCCTAGGGAAATAGTAACCATGATTTGAAACAAGACAGGGATCTGCATGATCAGAAACTCTTAGACTGGAGCCTTTCTCACCAAGAGGCACCTAACTGACTTGTCCCTAAACAGTAGTTGTTCAACTCAATCCTAGGTCTGGCATCCTCCACATTTGAAGGCTCTTTAATCATTGATAGTTCTATTTCTGATGCAGGCTCCTCAGGAGAAACTGAAGGCTATTCAGAATGTAGGCCAGTGTGTATGATCCCCTGGTAATCTTTGAACAAACATTTCTGGTAACTTTTGGTCTGGAAGTGTATTGGCAGATTTCATAGAGAAGGATACTACCAGGTATCCCATAGACTTTTATGTGGGACTTTTGTCTTGGTGAGGCCTGAAGGATTCTCACAAGCTAGCCTTGGAGATTCTGATACTGCCTCATAACTGCAGGTCTATATAAAAATGGGACCAAATCTAGAGTCTGCCAGTTTTCTGAGTGGTAGGCAGAGAATTGGAAATACATCTGGCATGGACCTGAGGTTTGTACCTGAGTGAACTCCAAATCTTTTTCCATAAGTCCAGGGTTACTATCTATTATTGTACACATAATAACCTTTCCATTTTGTCACCACCTATACCGTCTTCTGTAAATTATCTCACTGATTTCTCTCTCCAGTTTCCAGGCTAACTGGTCTATCCTACCTGCTACCATCATCATCTATCCCTAAGAGCAATTATTAAAATTCAGATTACATCTGCCAAATTCTTCACATTTGCTCACATTAATAGTATGTTATGGCTGTTTAGATCATAGGCTTTGGAATCCGCCTGACTTAATTTCATATTTTTTTTCTTAATTTGCCAGTTGGATGACATTAAATTGTTATTTAACCTCTCTGTTTCTTTCCTCATTGTCTATAAAATGGTAATATTAACAATGAGTTAAGGGTTATTGTGAGGACTAAACGTTTGGCACATAGCAACCTATTGTTGGATCAAATTAGATGAATATGCAAAATACTTAATAGGTATCTTGGCACTGAAAAACACTCAATACATCACACCTATTACCAATACTTGCTTTGCTTAGCTCTTTCTTCTCCCTCTTTTTCTTCCCTCCATCTTTACTTCTACCTCTCCTACTCTCTTCTAGTTTCTGTGAGATAAAATAATAGAATAATGTATCATCTCTGTCCTGCACTTGCAGACAGCAGAAGAGAGTCAGGGGCAGGAAGAAAAGTATAAACAAACCATTATGGAATTACTAGGTAAGGAGAAAGCGGTTCTGACTAGAGAGCGGGGTGTCAGAGAAGTCTTCCCACAGCAGGTAACATTTGAGTTGATTCCTGAATGACTAAAACTGATTGCTTAATAATAAGAAATAAAGAAACCAGAGAAAGACAGGAAATGTGATCACAGTCAAATATATATATGGCGTGCCATAACTTGTCAGGTAGTAAGAATGAGAGTAGCAAAGCAGCAACTGGGTGATGAGACTCTGGCTCTATGAGAAGCATTTGTTCAGAATAATTTTATTAAATATTCATTTACTGCTGTTTCTCTCCTGACTCTGGAAGAAACTTCAAAGTGAGCAAACCAAGTGCTACCAGTTAAATTCTTGTTTTTGCTGTTGCCTTAAGGCATTTATAAAATCTGTAATGAAATACATTTTCTCTCAAGAGGCACATTTTTCAGAGTCAAAGATAAGGCAGTTTGCAATCTTATTTTAGAAGTACCCTCTAGCCACTCCCCACTCCTGATACCCAAACTTATGCCATTAAATATATTAGTTGTAATATAACAAAAATAACAATGAAAGTATAAACATTATTTTTTTTCAAATATCAACCATGATGATCCAAAGTTATTTGATTTTTTATGAAGATATCAAAAATTTTTAATTTTCTTCTTGACAATCCTGCTGCCTCCTCATATAATGGAAAGCATATACTTCCACACATTACGGTCCTAACAACATTACAGTAAAGAGCCAGAGAAGTTGGTGTTTGACTGTTAGACTTAGAAGAGACACTCCATGCCAAGAAACTATGGTGCCCACTTGTCACTTGCCATTTCACACAAATCCTGTTGGTCTTCTTGCCTCAGTTTCAGCTTGGACTTAATTTATACTTGAAAAATTTATCTTTATCTTCTTCTTTTCTAGAAAATACTTTATTCATCTGAGTGGCTGCCAATTTACTCTGACTATGCTATTACCCACCTCCAGGCTCTCTTTCATTCTCTTTCTTAGAGTAAAAAATAATAGTACTTCTAAAATTTATATACTAGTTTATCAGAGCCCTTGTGACACAAACAGTTAGCTAAAAGGTAGTATACATGATGCTGGGTTGAATAGGATTTCTCACACAATGCAAAGCATGAACAGGGACACAAGATAGCCCAGAGTACATAAAATATTATTTCATTCCCCTTGAAAACACTTCAGAGTTTAGATTTCATAATCAGTCATGGCAATATTCATCATCACCCAAATTGGTAGGATTCTTGGGTGGTGCAAACAGTTCACACACTTAGCTAGAAACTGAAAAGTTGGAGATTTTAGTCCACCAAAGGTGTTTTGGGAAAAAGTCAGCCATTGGAAAATCTGTGGAGTATTTACTTCTAGTCTGACAGACATGAGGACCTTAGTTGAGTCTGCTCTATAAAAGGTTTTTTTTTTTTTTT
>NW_006921782.1:4427925-4431376 GCF_000298275.1 Orycteropus afer afer | reverse complement strand
CCCAACTCATAGTGACCCCTCCTTGGGTTTCTGAGGCAGTATCACTACAGAAGTAGATTGCCCCATCTTCCTTCTGAGGAGTGGCTGGTGGGTATGAACTTCCAGCCTTCTGGTTAGTAGTCAAGTGCCTTAGGCACTATGCTACCAGAGCTCCTTCTTGAATGGATATATTCTCATTTTTCATCATACCAGAGAAATTTTATTTCCACAAATCTTTGACAATTTTCTCTGTGTTTTTATCAGTCTTTTCCTGTTCTGGAATTCCAATCATATGTTGATTATTCCTCTTAATGGTATCCCACATGAATCTTAGGCTTTCTTCATTATGTTTTGATCTTTTGTCTGATTGATTCCTTAACAAAGTAGTATTGAGACATTTGTCTTCAATCTCATTAATTTTGCCTTCCATTGATTTGATTCTACTCCTTGCCCATTCAATGTGTTATCTATTTCTGAAATCAAATCTTCTTGATCTCTGTTTGTTGTTTATGTGACATTTCTATTTTTTTTTTTTTTTGTCTATTTTGTCAATTTGTTCTTGTATTATTTCTCTAAATTGTTCTAAAGTTTTGTCTGTGTTTTCCTTAATTTTGTCAGTGTTTTCCTTGAACTTGTCAGTGTTTTCCATGATCTGTCTCCTAATAGGTTGAAGTTACCCAAATGAAATTCCTTTGAATTCCTCATCAGTGAGTTCCAATGTTGCTTCTTCCTCAGGGAGGGATGGTTTCTGGGTTTGTATCCTGGTCCCTTGTTTCTACTACTTTACCTTGCATTTTTTGTGTGGACTGTGATGTCTGTTTTCTCTGAGACATTATGGTGTTATTTTATTTATGTTTAATTTGTGCTGGTCTATTGGTGTGATTTATGCAGGATTTTTTTTCCCTTTATTTTATTTTGATACATCTGTGTGAGCAGGGTACTGTGCTCCTTTATTCACTAGTTGTTAACAATTAGACACTCACCACCTGTCTCCTGGTGGGTGTGATAGAGAATGAGAGTGTGTGCACAGGTCTCTGTTAGCTGTTTGTAAAGAGTAGCAGAGGGTGAGTTGATCTGGTATTGGCCACCGTCTATTGTTGGTCACTTGGTGCAAAAGCAAATGTGGCCCTCACTCATTGAGTGGAGCTGCAGAAGGTGTAGTTGGGTTGTGTGCAAAAGGTTTCTCTCACTC
Source organism: Orycteropus afer afer (assembly GCF_000298275.1). Classification (NCBI taxonomy): domain Eukaryota; kingdom Metazoa; phylum Chordata; class Mammalia; order Tubulidentata; family Orycteropodidae; genus Orycteropus; species Orycteropus afer. The sequence continues at coordinate 4,430,205 of NW_006921782.1, read as the reverse complement.
AGTTAGACAAGAAAAAAAAAAATTAAAAAATAAATAAATAAATAAAAAACACCAAAGAAATTAAAACAGAGAACAAAAAACTCAAACTACATAAACAGAGAGGAACAATTGCACAAGAAAAAGGAAAAATACAATAAATAAGAAGAAAATTTTTCAAAATGTAATTGAAAAGGATGAAAGAAAGATAATAAGATAAAGGAAAATAAAAGCCACACTATCTGGGGAGGGCAGAATGAGAAAACAGCAGGAGTAAAATATTAGGGAAAACATTCAAAAGGGCTGTGCCCTCAGGACAGCCAGCAGTCCACAGCTTTATTTGTCTCCTTACTCACTGTTTCATTCAGGTTCTTCTACTAGTTGGTATTTAATACACTTTTTTATCCTTCCCTTCAAAGCTCAGGGTTCTAGGATCTTTTTCTGAATTGGTTTCAATTGGTTTCTCATTGCTTTCTTCCAGAGGGTATGTGTATCTTGTCTGCCTATTCCACCATCTTGCCAGAATTCAAGGCTACAAATCTTTACAGAAGCAGACTGCCTCATCTTTCTTGTGAAGAGTGGCTGGTGATATTGACTCTCTGATCTTCTGGTTAGCAGCTGAATGCTTTAACCACTGCACCACTAGAGTGCCTTACTTTGCACACAGTAACACTTAATGAGATTTTGGCCTTTAAAAAAGATCTAGTAGAAAAATCTCTATAATAGGACCTAGCACACTGTTGGGTATATAATAAGAACTCAGTGTATGTTTAATTAATTATTTAATTAATTGATGAATATTAATAACTAGGGTTCCTGGACCTATGAAAATGTAGAATTATAGTAGATTCTCTTTGACTGTTATGTCACTTAATATTAGATAAAATTAAATCTTCATATGTGTATATATGTGTAGAAACTACAAAAAATGTTTGACTATATTTACCAGACAAATATAGGAAGAAACTCTAAATTTAGGTAATTAATGGTTAACAATGTTAGTGATCTTTGTGTTCAGTTTTTAAATAGGTAGAGAATAAAATTTCACATTTGAAAAGAACTATGACACCCTTCACTACTCTTAAAAATATTTCATGGTTTATATTTATAACTGGATATGGTTAACTCTTATTCCTTTTGAGATATATCCCTAATCTCCAGTTATACTCTCTGGGAAAGATGATATTCTTTTATATACTACTACAACAGAAAGTTCCCTGCACTAGTTTCCCATAGACAGTGTAATTCCACCTTTCAGTTAAGGAATTATCCTCTGATCAAAATATTAAGAGGGGTAGCAATAGCTTCTATTATTATTATATCTTAACAGCTTACCCAAGATCTATTCATCATAACCTGAGATTTTCTTACTACCAAAGGAAACAGAAGACATACACTTTACTGAGATGGCAGATGAGAGGATTAGTTAGAAGTTACATAGTTAAGTACAAATTGTCCAGAGTTTTACATATGCAGGCAGTTTTAGACATGGAAATACAAATTTAGGGTTGGTTAGAACAGGCAGTGGATGGGTTTGGTGACCATAAAAGTAATGAGGGCACCACAATGGTGGTTCAAATAGAGAGAGGAAAGTGTGAAGATATCCATTTTGTCTAGGGCTGGACATAAACACTTGGGTAATATGAATTACACTTATACTGTATATTAATAAGATAAATATGTTCTCATCTGTAAATGATAGCTTATAGAAAATGAATAATATATTCTTACAAGCAGTAATTTCTACTGATTTACTATTAAGACAGGATTCCTGTATAGGCATGATTTGTATCCTACATGATAGATCATCTTTATTTCTGTCTCTTAGAATATGCATAGCATGTTTTGCAATGATAAAGTCAAATAGGGCAGGACTGCCTCCTGAGATATTTAAGTTTTCTGTTAATATTTAATGATTCCTGAGTTAGGATAAATGTTATACTTTTTAATTCAGGTGTATTTTCGTAATATTTTCTACCCACTTGAAATAAATAAATAAATAAATGGGTTAAATTATGTTTTCCAAAAAGGTATATTGAAGTCCTAATCCCTGTACCTGTGAATATGACCTTGTTTGGAATAAAGTCTTGGAGATGTTATCAGATAGGTTAAAATGACGACATACTGAAGTAGGGTGCATCTTAATCCTGTAGAGTGGTACAATGTCAAAATGAAGAACAGACACAGAGTCACTGGGAATGATGCCACATAAAGATATAGCTACAAGTCAAGGGATGTTAAAGATTTGAAACACCCAAAGGTGGAATACTAAGACAGAATTATTTTAAATATATTAATAACAAT
>NW_006921782.1:4412681-4427820 GCF_000298275.1 Orycteropus afer afer | reverse complement strand
ATCACCTCGGAAACCCAAGGAGGGGTCACTATCAGTCGGGGCCAACTCGACGGCACATAACAACAACAACAGATATCAAATGACAGGTATTTATTGACCATCTATTGTATACCCAGGCAATGGCTACACCATAAGACTTTGAAATTTACCAGTTTCAAGGATGCAAAAAGAGAGATCAGAGAATAGACAATTAATTTTATATACTTAATTATAACGTTAACTACCATGAAATTAATGAGGCTAAAAAATAAAGATATCACTTTGAGGACTGAGGCTCACATGAGCCAAGCCATGAAATTTTTGATAGCCTCATATGCATGCACAAGTTGGACAATTAATAAGAAAGTCCAAAGAAGAATTGATGCATTTTAACTATGCTATTTACAGAGAATATTGGACTTCCAGAAGAATGAAAAGACCTGTCTTAGAAGAAGTATAGCCAGAATGCTCATTAGAAGCAAGGATGGCAAGACTTTATCTCGCTTACTTTGGACAAGTTATCAGGAGAGAACAATTCCTGGAGAAATACATGCTTGGTAAAGTAGAGGGTCAGTGAAAAGCAGGAAGTCCTTCAACAAGATGGATTGACACAGTGACTATGTCTTAATTCTCTAGTGCTGCTGTGACAGAAATATCACAAGTGAATGGCTTCAACAGATAGAAATTTATTCTCTTGATGATGATATGTCTTGGTGATTTTCATTTGGGTCTATCTTGTTTGAGATTCATTGAAATTCTTGAATGCATCAAAAAATAAATAAATAAATAAATAAATAAATAACTCACTACCATAGAGTCAATTCTGACTCTTAGTGACACTTCCTTGGGTTTCTGGGATGGTGTCTCTATGGTATCTTCCTTCCGAGTTGTGGCTGGTGGGTTTGAACTCTCAGTGTTCTGGTTAGCATTCAAATGCTTTAGGCACTACAGCACTAGAGCTCCTACAGACTGGATACCGTATTGCTCTGTTATACTTGGAGTCACTGTGAGTTAGAACTGACTAGATGACACCTAACAACAACAACAGGTATAAAGTTATAATATTGTATAGAAGAGAAGAACTATATTAGGCAATTATGTTAGGATTTTGACTTGCACAATTAGAAAGCATTAAGTTTTTTTTTTTTTTTCTTTAAATTCCACAGCAATTACATATAAGTGCATTATGCTATCTTGTTCTGTGATCACATTCTACTTTTGCCCCAAGAGTTTCTTCTCCTCTAATGGGCTTCTGAGTCTTCAACTTAGGTGGCTTTAGTCAAAGTGTAGAGTCCTGGAGTGTATGTCCTGAATGCACACACTGCTTTCAATACAATCCAACCATTATTACCCTGACCTTTCATGACTCCTGCTCTTTCTTTAGCTGGCCACATTCCCCACTCAATGTCATTTAATTTCCCCCTTATCCAAACACATGCTTTATCTTTGTACTTATTTAGGTCTTTCCTAGCTAATTCTCTAGGACTCTACAGTTTGACTAATGCCGCCTAAGATGAAGACTCAGAAGCCCATTAGAGAAGAAGTTATCTTTTCAAAATCTTTCCCCATCCTTCCTCCTCCCACCCACCCCATCCCCGAGATATGGGATTTTTTTTTCCCTCCCTAGACTAGGTTAAGCTTCTCCTTAGGCATGGATTTTATAAGAATTACTCTACTTCATAAGTCCCTAAATCTACCCTCCACACCAAATCCTTAGGGCAAGTGTTATTTGTCAGTTTATTGATTATGGCTTGAGAGTAGGGAAAAGCAAAAGCCACCCACCAGATAACTTATTTGTTCTACTCTCTTTGTGAAAAAAGACAAATCCTATTTCAGATTTCTTTTTTTCTTGTTTTTTAAAAGTAGACCCATTCTTAGGGATAAAGACTTATAAAGAATCTGAACTTCTAGGAATTATGCCCCATCAGATGGTGCATCAAGTGCATTTGTAAAGTACTTATAATAGATGTCCTAGAGCTTTCACTTATCATAGTTCACAAGACCAATAATTTGATATGAACGATTAAATCTACGTTTCTAGCTAAATATAGTAGTTACAAAAATATCTAAAGCAATGCAAGAAAAGATAGTCTTATTTATTTATCGAGGATCCTATGGGTGGGACATCAGGGAAGACCTTACATTCATCATTATATTTATCAAATTAGAAAACACAAGTACAGGCCACAACAGTGTTTAGCATGTAGAAGACACTCAGTTAATGTTAATGTCCTTTCTCTTTTTAATATTTGTGTATTTTCTAAGCCCTAAGTCTCCTTTCTGTGTAGTATGTGTGTGTATTTGTATATATACTTAAAATCTATATATGTATTTGTATGTAAGACTCATAATTTTTTCTGTTTTAGAAATATGAGGATATTTAATGCCTTGCATAAATAACTAAGATTGAATTTGGTATCAGAACAGTGGGATGCTATTCTAGCAGATACCTAATATGTGGGAGTATTTTTGGATTTGGTTAATCAGTAGAGGCTGGAAGAATTTTAAGGTATGTAATAGCCTAGATTGCCATGAAGAAACTTTTGGTGGAATTAAGGATGCTGGTGAAAGCTAGGTACAGTGCCTAAGGCTTTGACTTCTAACCAGAAGGTTGGTGTTTCAAACCCACCAGATGCTCCATAGAAGGAAGATGGGGTAATCTACTTCCGTGAAGATTTACTTCCTCAGAAACCCAATGAGGATCACTATGAGTTTGAATCAACTTGATGGAAATGAGTTTTGTTTTTTGGTTTGGTGAAGGCAAAGAAGTAAGTGAGGAGAACCACAGTGGAGACAGCAAGAAACGGTAGCAGAAAAATGGCAACAGGAGAACTAGGAGATCAGTGTGAGACAGCATGGGAGCTGACACATGGAGCAAGAGAGCTGAGTGTCTTCAGACTGAAGCTTGCTGGTGGAGAGCGGTGACTCTGGGCATTTATCAGTACAGCTAAACAGCTAAAATGTAGGGCAAAAGTCAGGCTGGCCTCTCCTGAGACCAATGAACCAGGAGGCAGAAGCTGAGGAGATAAGAATAGGAAACAGAGCTGCCTCAGTGTTAAGGGATAGGTCCACAACCTCTGCAGTCTCGAAGTGTGAGGCCATGTCTTCTGGAGTTTCTAAGGGTGGGGGTATAGACTCTAGGTTTCAGAGTCAGATATTCACCAACTTGTTTCCAGAGTGTTGGGCTACCTTGCACTAGTGGCAGGGGGATAGGGTCAGAGTCACTTTCCAAAGCTGAGGGGCTTGGGTTGCCATACCCAAAGGGCAGGAGAACAAGGGCTGCAGGAGTTGAGAGTGTAGGGTCACCACTTAGAAAGACTAGGAGAATGATGCGTCCCAGAGCCAAGGGAGCAGAATTGCAGTTCCAGTGGGCTTATAAGGCAGAGCTGAAGCCCAGGACCAAAGAACACCCACCTAGAATCTGGAGCATGTTCAACATTCATAATCTGGAGGGCAAGACCTTGACTATATTGTCTCAGAGAACAGAGGGTTATTTTCAAGCTTGAGAGCTAATGTAAATTGGTCTGCTGCATTGTTGACTTGCTTAGTGCTCATTATCCCTTTTTTCCCTCCAATTTTTCCATTTGTAATGGAAATGTCTACCTTGTGACTGTTCCAACATTGTGCTTTGAAAACAGATAACTTGTATTCTACATTCACAGAGGAAGAAAAAATTATGCTCAAGGAGAAAATTTGAACTTAGAGTTAATGTAAAAGTTTTAGGATGATATGATGAGGTGAAAGTGTATTGCTGCTGACAAGGACCTGAATTTTGAGAGGCCAAAGGGTGGAATGTCATGGATTAAATATTGTCCCACAAAAGTATATGTCAAATTGGCTGGACTATGATTCTCAGTGATTTTTCAGTTATATAATTATGTAACATGGCAATTATGTAATGATGTAATCATCTACCATGATGTGATCTGATGTGATCAGCCCTCATCTGATGTAAGAGTTGGATGCAATACTCTTAATCAGGTCATAGCCATGATCTGATACAAGGGGATTCTCCCTAGAGTGTGGTTTCTTGTGTGTCTTGCAAGATAGAAAAGGAGACATAAGGGAGTAAAGAGAGGGATCTCCTACCACCAAGAAAGAAGAGCCAAGAGCAGAGTGCATACTTTTGGCCCAGGGTCCTTGTACTGGGAATCTCCTAGGTATAGGTGAAGCTTGATGTCAAGACACATGGAGATCTCCAAGGGATGCCTGGCCCACAGGTGTTGAAAAGAGACAAGGACCACACTCTTCCAGAGCCAACAAAGAGAGAAAGGCTTCTTCTAGAGCCAGCACCTTAAATCTGAGCTTCTAACCTCCTAAACTGTGAGAGAATAAATTTCTGTTTCTTAAAGTCACCTATCTATTTGTGGTATTTCTGCCATAGCAGCACTAGATAACTAAGATAGCTTCTTCTCAAGTTCCAGGTTTATATCTTCATCTTTGATACATATCATCTTCCTAACAGCTTTTTTTTTTAAAAAACCTTAGTCTCTTTATTTGCTTTACCCCATCATTTGGCCCATTCTAAAGCAGAACTGAAGTGAAAGATGTACACTTCTTGCTAAATTCTCAAAGAAGAAAACATGGATTACGTCCTAATGGTCATAATTTAATTTGGAAAAATTTGGAAATAATTATTTCTAAAGCAAAGCTCTAAACAGACTTAAATGTACTTTAAATTCAGATGCAGAATGTTTTCGTTCACAGAAATTGACATTATTGTACTACCATTTTATGAACATGTATGAAAATTCAATGGGTTAACAAATAAAACACCTTCTATCAGCAGCCCTGCATGCTTTACAACTTCCTCACTCATTGTCGTTGTTATGTGCTGTGGAGTTGGCCCCGACTCATAGAGACCCCTCCTTGGGTTTCTGAGGTGGTATTACTATGGAAGTAGATTGCCCAACCTTCCTTCTGAGGAGTGGCTGGTGGGTTTGAACTGCCAGCCTTCTGGTTAGCAGTCAAGTGCCTCAGGCGCTATGCTACCAGAGTTCACAAATTTCTGACTAAACATATGTGCAAGGCTATGATAGAGCAATGTGTTCCTTCAACTATAATTGTTGTAAATGTGCATGAGTTTAGTTTATTCAACCACTTATTCTATCACCACAACCTTACTCACAAATCTTTGTAAAGTTCTAGCTGTCCCATTATTAATTCCACATGTCACAGTTCTTTATATTTTATTTTATGTATTCTCTTCTTTGACCATTTAGTGGTTTTTTTAGACATCATGAGTTATTTAGGTTTAAAAGAAATATCTATGTTGAAATAGTACTCATTCAAAAAATATTTATCAAAAGTTTATTGTATACCAACAGTCTTCTAGATAATGGGAATGAAGAAGCATAAAAACAAAGTCCTTGATCTAATAAGTACTGATTCTTCCTACCAGAATTATTCAGTAAACAGAAACTTAGCAATTTTTTTTTAGCATCTCAGTTGGTGTTAACTACTGACCAGAAACATGTTTCCATGTGTTTTATTGGCAATGCAAAGACATTCAACTGTGTGAATCATAACAAATTACAGGTACCACTGCAAAGAAAGGGAATTCCAGAACACTTCATAGTGCTCATGAAGAACCTGTACACAGACAAAGAGGTAGTCATTTCTATGTAACAAGGATTTTAAAATCAGGAAACGTGTTTGTCCAGGTTGTATCCTTTCACCACACTTAGTCAATTTGTATGCTTAACAAATAATCTAAGAAGTTGGACTGTATGAAGAGGAACCTGGAATGGGGATTGGAGGAAGACTCATTAACAACCTGCAGCATGCAGATGATACAACCTTGCTTGCTGAAAGCAAAGACTTGAGACACTTATTGATGAAGATCAAAGATTGCAGTTTCCAGTATGAATTATACCTCAACATAAAGAAAACAAAAATTCTCACAACTAAATAAGCAACATAATGACAATGGAGAAAAGATTGACATTGCCAAAGATTCCATTTTACTTAGATCCACAATCAATGCCCATGGAAGCATCAATCAAAAAAAGAAAAAAAAGAAAAAAAGAAAGATAAGTTGCACTGAGTAAATCTGCTGCAAAAGACCTCTTTAAAATGTTAAAGAGCAAAGATGTAGCTTTGAAGACTAAGGTGCACCTGACCCAAGCCATTGTCTTTTCAATAGCCTCATATGCATGTGACAGCTTGACCATGAATAAAGAAGACTGCAGAAGAATTGATGATACATTTGAATTATGGTGTCTTGGAGGAAGTACAGCTACAATGCTCCTTAGACACAAGAATGGGCAGACTTTGTTTCTTGTGCTTTGGGCATGTTATCAGTAGGGACCAGTCCCTGGAGAAGCTTATCATGCTAGGTAAAGAAGAGGATGAGGGGAAAAGGGGAAGACCCTCAATGAAATAGATTGACATAGTGGCTGCAACCATGGGGTCAAATATTGTAACAATTGTGAGAATGGCACAGCACTGGACAGTGTTTTGTTCTGTTGTACGTAAGGTCACTATGACTCAAAAATGTCTTGATGGCACCTAATAATAACACCACCACTGAGCAGGAAAACAAAGCTGTTAAGAGGGGTGGATGTTCAGCTAGTAGTGTTGATATATATGCATATGTGTACATGTATAATTGTGTATACATACATGCTTTTGTTTGCATATATGTGTGGTTATTACTTAGTAGGATTTGTAGGAAAGCTTTCAAAATAGGATGATGTTTAGGCAGATATTAAAGGAGGAAGAGGAACAAAATATGAAGCTTTGGAGAAAGGCTCTCCAGAGCAAGAGAGCAGCAGGTAGCAAGGCCCTAAAGAGTGACTTTGTTTCGCATATTTAAAGAACTGAGAAAAACATTATGGAGTCCTGGTGGGTCAGTGATGCTAACTGGAAAGTTGGCAGTTTGAACTCACTACCCCTTCCAAGGGAGAAAGGTGTAGCAGTCTGCTTCCAGAAAGATTACAGCCTTGGAAAAGCTAGAGAGCAATTGTATTCTGTTGTGTATGGTTGCTACAAATCAGAATCAACTCTATGCCAATGGCAATGGGTAAGGATGCCATTGTGGTTTGAACAGTATAAAGGAAGGGAAATTGTGATATTGGAGCTGTGTGTCAACTTGGCTGGGTCACAATTCTGTGTGGTTTAAGGAATTATGGTGTGGGTTGTTCCAATGATGGGATCAGATGTATATGTTTTGAGCAGCCAATCCATTGAAGAGTTTCCCTAGGGGTGTGGCCTGCTTCCAGTATATGTATGGAAATCCTGGGAAAAGAGACACTCTTCTGTGGACCGGGATTCTGTTGTGCTGCCTACAACTCTCCATGAGCAAACAACCCACCATTCAGCCTGGAGATCTTGGATTCGTCATTTGTTGGTGTCAACAGTCAGTATCCTGCCTGCCAACCTTGAGCTCATCAGCCCCTGCAGCTTCATGAGTCAGTTAAAGCCTCCAGCTTGACATTTGATCCAAGATCTTGGGACTTGCCAGCTTTTATAAGTGTGTGAGCCATTTTCCTAAGATAAATTTCTCTTTCTCTCTCTATAAGCTTTACTGGTTTTGCTTCTCTAGAGAACCAAGTCTAACACAGAAATGATAGAGAATAAGATCTGAAAGTGGCAGTGTTGGAATAAGGTTAGGAAGGTCAGGTAAGGGCTTTGAAGGCATTTGTAAGAATGTTGGCTCTTCTCTCTTTAAATACACACACACACACACACACACACACACACATATATATATATATATATATCTTGTGATTTGGGTGAAAATTTACAGAGTAAATTGGTTTTCCATTCAACAATTCATACTCATTTTGTTTGGTGACATTAATTGTAATCCCAACAATGTAACAGCATTCTTCCCACTTCCTTCCTGTGTTTCCCTTTTTCATTTGTTCTTCTTTCCTATCCTTTCCAGCCTTCTGAGATCTTATCCCTAAGCAAATGCCCTTTTGCTCCTGGATGGTTGATTGCTATACAGAGTGCATCCCTCCTGAATATTATTATTCACCTTATAGGCCTGTCTATTGTTTGGCTGAAAGTTGAGGCTTGGTGGTAAGTTTGGTTCCAGGCTTAAAGGATGTCTAAGGGCCATAGTCTTGGGAGTTCCATCAATCTCTAATAGACCAACAGGCCTGTTTTTTAAAATGATTTTTATTGTTATTTTGTTTTCTGTTTCATATATTTCTGTTCTGATATTTACTATTTCCTTTCTTTTTAAGACTGTAAGGTTTTTGGCTATTATTTTTCTAATTGCTGGAAATGTTGAATTAAGGTGTCGATTTTCATTCTTTCTTCTTTTTTGATGTGCGAGATTATTTCTAGTAACTGCCTTTGGAGCACTGCTTTTGCTGTTTCTCAAAAATTTTGGTATGTTGTTTTAATTCTTGTTTGATTCAAATAATTTTTTTAGTTCATTTTTTATTTTCCTTATTACTTAGTTTTTAAGCAGGGTGTTATTAAGTTCTCATGTCTGTTTTCTTTCTTTTTTTTTCCCCTCTTGATCTTCCTGTTGTTGGTTTCTAAATTTATAGCATTGTGATAATTATTATTATATTATTATAAAACTTTTGGTGTTTTATAATAATAACAGGAAATATTAATATAACACTTCTGATGAAGGACAAATTACACTTCTAATGAAGGACAGAACAAGGAAGAAATTTAACAAAGGTACAGAAGATCTAAACTATAAAAACAGCTAGACCTCATAGACATATACAGAACACTCCACCCAACAACAGCACAGTACACATTCTTTTCCAACACAGATAGAGAACACTCTCAAGCCTCAGTAAACTTAAAAGCATTGAAATACTACAAAGCATCTTTTCAGATCACAATGCTATTAATTTAGAAATCAACAACAGGAAGATTAAGGAAAAAAAAAAAAACTCACTGTCGTTGAGTCGGATTTTACTCATAGCGACGCCCCCTTGGATTGCTCTGGTGGAATAGTGCCTGCAGCATTTGGCTGCTAACCAGAAGGCTGGTGGTTCAAACCACTAGCTGCTCCCCGGAAGGAAGATTGAGCAATCTACTTCCATAGAGATACCACCTCAGAAACCAAAGGAGGGGTCACTATGAGTCGGGATCAACTTGACGACAGTGAGTTTGTTTGAGACTATTATTGTAGAGTTGTTTATCTCTCTTTTCAATTCTGTTAAAGTGTGATTTATGTACTTTTGGGTTGTTCCATTGAGTCCACAGATATTTACTATGGTTATGTTCTCAAGTTGAATTGGATCCTTTAATTATTATATAATCTCCTTCCTTGTCTGTTTATTGATTTTTACCTTAATGTTATTTTATCACTCTTGCTCTTTTTTGATTGCCATTTACTTGATACATGTCTTTCTATGTTTTGATTTTTAGCTTATCATTCTATTTTTCTGTTTATTCCTATAATAGATTAGTATTAAGATATTACTCAATTTCACTAATTCTGTCTTCCACTGATAAAATTCTACTCCTTTGCCCACCCAATGCATCATCTATTTCTGAAATTTTAGTATTAATCGTCTGGATTTCTATTTACTATTTTTTTATGGTTTCTAATTTTCTGTTTATTTTGACCATTTGTTTTTATATTGATTTCCTGACTTCTACAGTTTTATCTCTGTGTTCCTTGATTTTGTTTTTTTTCCTTGGTGTTCTTGTTGTTTACATTGATTGTTTTCTTAATCTGTTGAAATATAATTATTTTAAATTCCTTTTCAGTCGTTCTAATTCCATATCTTCCTCTGGAAGATTTTCTGGCCTTATTTTTTGGTCACTTACTTGAGCCATCTTGTCCTATTTGTGTATGTGTGTGTGTGCATGTGTGATTTTAAGTTTTCTATAGTGTGTGAAACATTGTGGTGTTATTGTATTTATTTATTAATTGCATGTTGGTTTGCTTCATCCTGATTTTTTGTTTTGTTTTGTTTTAATATATCCATGCAATAGGGTAGGTGTGCTATACTAGTCAGCAGTTTGACAGCACTGGGTCACTTAGCACCTGTCTCCAGGTATATTTGGTAGTGGCAGGAGTTTCGGCACAAGTTTCTGACTACTGGTTATGTAGTACAGCTGAAGGGAGGCTGGGTGTGTGTTAACCACCATCTCTCATTGATCCGGTGGTCTTGGAGTGGATGGTGGCACCTGCCCAGAGCATGGTGCTACAGGTATGGTGGATATGGTTCAGTAAGGTCATTGACTCCTGCCTGATTGGTGGGGGGAGAGAAGGGAAAGAAGAATAATGAAAATAAAGAGGGTAAGAGAGAAGAAATAAGAAGAAAGAAAACAAGACCCCCCCCCAAAAAAAAAAATAAGCACAGCACAGTACCAATGCAAGCACTAACTGCCAAGCATAGCTGCAGTGGGGAATGTGCATGGAGGTGGCAGTGGTGGGCACTGTTCATCACTGAGGGAGCAGTGGAGTAAACTCCACCCTGTGAGATTATATATCATGCCCATGGAGGTAGGGGAGGAGGGCACTGACAACTGTGTAGGTGGTGAGACACAGCACCCACTTTGCAGGTGCACACGCCACCAACCACAGAGGCTGTGGTCATACAAATGTCTGAGGCAGCAAGCATGTTGTGCTCAATCCACCAGAGAGTGCCTCAGGCACTTGGGGAGTGGATACATGAGGAGGGGGCACATAGGGGACAATGAGCCAGGTAGAATAGCAGGTGAGAGGTCATTGAATAACCACCAGGAGGGAAGTTGTGTGGGCTAAGGGAGTTAATCACATCTACTGATCACCAATCACTAGTGGGTGCCCATGAACTCCTGGGCAAGTGGAGCTGGTGATCTGGTTACTGACCAATTAGAACTATGTTTGTAATAATTCTAAGTGACCAGTTGGCAGTTCATAACTTTATTTGTTTTGTTGGTTACTGTTTTTGTTCAACTTTTTCTAATTGGTATTTGATCTACTTCTTTATCCTTTCCTTTGAAGCTCAGGGTTCCAGGATTGTCATCCTTCTCTGTATCACTCATTTTCTTGGGTCTTTGTTGTAGAGGTTCTTGGTAGTATAACTGCTTAGTCTGCCATCTTGGATTGGACATGGATATTGGCTATAAGAGTGATATGCTCTGGCTTATGTTTTTATTTCTGTTTTTTTTTAACTTTTTTGAACTTATGATGGTATGATTTACAAAAAAGTAAAATATGTTAGTTATAAATATTCAGTTCTATGTACCTTAACTGTTGTATTTACCCATGATATCATAACCCAGAACAAGATACAGAATATTTTCATCACATTGCAAAATTCCCTCCTGCTCTTTCCATTCAACTCTCTTTTCTGTTCTTGAACTTCCAAATAAATGATATTACATAATAAGTATTCTTTTGTGTTGGGCAGCTTTTGCTCAAAGTAATGTCTGTAAAATTCATTCTTGCTGCCACATGAATTAGTAGTTTCTGGAGAAAGACATCACGCTTGGTATTGACATAGTCACTGCAGTAATGGCCTTGAACATAGCAATGATTGTGAGGGTAGGGCAGGACTGGTCACGGTTTCATTCTGTTGAACACAGGGTTGCTATGAGTTGGAACTGACTTGATGGCATTTAAGTTACTTGATGGCACTAATCTTTTTATTGCTAAGCAATGCACTAATGTGTATTTTTTTATATTGTTATATAGATCACTTTCTTGTTGATTGGTTTGAGTTGTTTCCAATTTGGGGCCATTATGAATAAGGTTGCTATGAACATTCCTGTACTAATCTGTGCGAAGACAAAAGTGGAGATATAGATAGATAGATAGATAGATAGATAGATAGATAGATAGATAGATATAGATATAGATATAGATAGATAGGTATACAATATACTATATACTAAGACAAACACTGATGTTAGATACAAATTAAAAGTAACTATTCTGACTTACATACAAATTCAACTCAGATTTAGAGATAAAACTCATCCTTAATCCAAGACTACATATTCTCCAAGTTTGCAGAGATGTTTTTCTCTTACAATCTATTGCAATTTGATTTTTGTGTGTTGAGTGAAGGATGGATTTATTTTCCTTCCTTGTGTAGATATCCCTATGTTACAAAATACTTTCCTTTCTCTATTGTATTGTGTGATAGTTAAGGTTGTGTGCCAACTTGGCTGGACCATGATTCTAAGTGGTTTAAGCAGATATGGTGTGGTCGTTCCATAAGGAGATCTGACGTATATCCTTTGAGCAGCCAATCTGTTGAAAGGGAGTTTCCTTTGGGATGTGACCTACTTCTGATACATATATGGACATTCTGGGAAAATTCAGGAACCTTCTGTGGATCTGGATCCTGTTGTGCTGCCTACAACTGTCTGTGAGCCAACAATCCACCATTTTGCCTGCTGAACTTGGATTCATCATCTGCCAAAGTCAGTAGTTTACTATACTGCCTGTCACTCTTGGGCTTGTCAGCCCCCACGGTTACGTGAGTCAGGAAAAATCTCCAGCTTGATGTTTGATCCAGGAACTTGAGAGTTGCCAGCCTCTCTAACTGTGTGAGCTGTTTTCCTAAAATTAATTTCTCTCTCTCTCGGTCTCTAAGCTTTATTGGTTTTACTTCTCTAGAATACCCAGCCTAACACATATTGCTTTAGTGACTTGGTTGTACATCAATTGACCATGTATGTCTTACATTTTAATAAGATTACTGGTTGACAGTATACTATGGAGGTGTGTCAATGAGAGAAGAAGAAATAACTGTTAAGAGACTATAGAAATAATCCAAGTGATAGATAATGGTTGCTGAGACTGCAGTTGAGCAGTAGTAATGGTAAGACTTGTTCTACTTTTGAATATGTGTTTAAGGCAAACCAAGAAGAGTTATTAAGATGTGGTTTATGCTAGATGGAGAGATATTAATAATGGCTCCAAGATCTATGGCTCAAATAACGAGTAGAAAGATATAGAAATTGGGTTGCTATTTCCTAACATGAATGAGGAAGACTGTGAACAAGTAGCTTTGAAGGGAAAACTTAGGATATATGTAAATCTGAAATGTCTATTTGGTTTGCAAATGGAGTTGTTCCAAGATGTGAATCATAATCTCATTACATTCTTCTATTTTTTTTTTTTTTTTTTGGTAAGGCATTTATGACTTGATCATTAAGTAATTTCATTTTTACTTACATTTACTTAGGGATCTACCTGGAAATCTAGATTCATGTATGCAGCTCCTATAAGACATTCTGGCCTAAATGCACCTAAGCACTTTATGATCACTATTTCAAAAACTGGATTTAACAATTTACCATAAAATTATTTTCCTCTCTCACCCTCATTCTCAATAATACATTTAATGGCAGGATGATGATCCTGCTCAAACAATAACTATGGAATCATTCCACATGTTCCCCTTCTTTCTTACTTTTGTATCTAAATCTTAGCATTCGCTGAGTTCTACCAACTTACATATTCAAATATATGTAGAAAACTGGCATTTTATTTATATATCTTTTATGGATGATGCCTAAGAATGTTTATGACTGTTGTTGCTGCTAGGTGCCATCTAGTCATCTCTGACTCATAGCTTACCTGTGTACAACAGAACAAAACACTGCCTGGTCCTGTGCCAATTCCATGATCTTTGCTGTACCTGAGTCCATTGTTGTAGTCACTGTGCCATTGCATCTTGTAGAGGGCCTTCCCTTTTTTATTCACCCTTCACTTTACCAAGCATGATATCCTTTTCCAGGGAATGATCCCTTCTTACAACATGACCAAAGTAGGTGAGACACAGTCTGGCCACTTTCACTTCCAAGGAACACTGCAGCTGCATTTCTTCCAGGATATATTTGTTAGTTCTTTTAGCAGTCCATGGTGCTTTCATCATTCTTCACAAACACCATAATTCAAAAGCATCAAGTCTTCTTTAGTCTTCCTTATTCATTGTCAAGCTCTCACATGCATATAAGATGACTGAAAATACCATAGCTGGTATCAGGCTCATCTTAGTCTTCAGAGATATACTTGCTTTTCAGCACCTGAAGGAGGTTTTTGCAGCAGATTTATACGTCGTCTGATATCTTGACTGCTGCTTCCACTGGTGTTGATCATAGAACCAAGTAATATGAACTCTTTGACAACTTCAGTGTTCTCTCCATTTGTTGTAATGCAACTTATTGGTCCAGTTGTGAGGATTTTTGTTTTCTTTATATTGAGGTAATCCATATTGCAGACTATAGTCTTCAATCTTCATCAGTAATTGTTTCAAGCAACATTTCCAGCAAACAAAGTTGCATCATCTACATATTGCAACTTGTTAATGAGTCTTCCTCCAATCTTGATGCCACATTTTTCTTCACATAGTCCAGCTTCTCGGATTATTTGCTCAGCGTACAGATTGAGTAAGTATGCTGAAAGGATACAACCCTGACATACTCCCTTCTTGGTTTTAAACCATGCAGTGTTCCCTTGTTCTGTTCAAATGACTGTCTCCTGGTCTAAGTACAGATTTCTCATGAGCACAATTAAGTGTTTGGGAATTCTCATTCTTCTCAATATTATCTATAATTTGTTATGATCCACACAATCATAAACTTTCTCATAGTCAATAAAACACCAGTGAACTCTTTCTGATATTCTTTGCCTTGAGCGAAGATCCATCTGACATCAGCAATGTTATCCTCTTCTGAATCCAGCTTGCATTTCTGGAAGTTGCCAGTTAACATACTGTTGCAATCATTTTTGAATTATCTTCAGTAAGATTTTACTTGCATGCAATACTAATGATATTATCCAATAATTTCCACATTCTGTGGGATTACCTTTCTTTGGAATGGGTACAAATATGGATCTCTTCCAGTCAGTTGGCCAGGTAGCTGTCTTCCAAATCTCTTGGTATAGCTGGGTGAGTGCCTCCAGCACAGTGTCCATTTGTTGAAACATCTCAATAGGTATTCCATCAATTCCTGGAGCCTTGTTTTTTGCCGCTTACTTCAGTGCAGCTTTGACTTATTCCTTCAACACCATTGGTTCTTGATCATATGCCACCTCCTGAAATGGATAAACATCAACCAATTATTTTTGGTACAGTGACTGTGTATTCCTTCCATTTTTCTTTGTTGTTTCCTGCATCATTCAATCTATTTTCCATAAAATCTTTCAATATTACAACGGGAGGCTTAATTTTTTTCCTTAGTTCTTCTTGAGAAATGCTGAGCATGTTCTTCCCTTTTGGCTTTCTAA
>NW_006921782.1:4409331-4412126 GCF_000298275.1 Orycteropus afer afer | reverse complement strand
TTCCAACCACCAATGATTCTTCTCTGTTTCCAACTTTTGCATTCCAATCACCAGTGATAATCATCACATCTTGATTGCATGTTTGGTCAATTTCAGACTGAAGAAGTTGGTAAAAATCTTCAATTTCCTCATCTTTGGCTTTGGTGGTTGGTGCATAAATTTGAATAATAGTGGTATTAACTGGGCTTTCTTGTAGGCATGTGGATATTATCCTATCACTGACAACATTGTATTTCAGGATAAATCTTCAAACATTCTTTGTGATGATGATTGCCACACCATTCCTCTTCAATTTGTCATTTGCGATATAGTAGATCATGTGGTCATCTGATTCAAAATGGCTAAAACTGGTCCATTTCAGCTTACTAATACCTAGCATATCAAACTTTATGTGTTCCGTTTCATTTTTGACAACTTCTAATCTTCCTGTGTTCATACTTTATACCTTCCATGTTCCAATTATTAATGGATGTTTGCAGGAATTTCTTCTCATTTTGAGTTGTGCCACATCAGCAAATGGAGGTCCCTGCTTTATCCATATCATTAAGGTCAGCTCTACTCTGATGAGTCAGCTCTTTCCTAGTCATATCTTGAGTGCCTTTCAACCTGAGGGGCTCATCTTCCTGCACTGCGTCAGACAATATTTCAGGGCTATTCATAAAGTTGTTCAGTAATATATCAGACAGTGTTTCACTGATATTCATAAGGTTTTCACTGGTCAATTCTTTAAGAAGTGTATGGCCTCTTCTTCTGAGTTTGTCTCAGACTGGAAGCTCCACTGAAACCCATCCACCATGAGCAACACTGCTGGTCTTTGAAACACTGGTAGCACAGCCTCCAGCCTCACAGCAACATGAAATCCACCACAAAATGACTATGACCATAGTCATAAAAATTATCACTAACTCTTACCTCTGAGCTTTTGCTCCCTAAGAAAACTGGCTCCATGAAAAGTAGTTAATGCAGCGGGTATTAGACCTAGAAAGTGTGGATCTGAAATCTGGCTCTAAATCTGGTCTATACTATATGGCCCTGGGAAAATAATAAACATCACTGAAACATTAGTTTAACATTTTAGGATTGGCAATAGATTACATTAGTTATAAATGCAATGTGTTCAGTGCCCAGCACATAGCACCTATCAGATGTTAACTCTTCAGCTATTCTTATTTTTGTTTTTTCTGACCCTGAACTCTTGATGTTAGTTCAGCTCTCGACATCTCAGAAAAGCTGACCCTTCTCCTGCTAAATCCCCTGATTCCATGATTTCTCAAAATTCTATAGAATAGAGCAATAGTTCTCAACCTAAACAATTTTCTTCACTGGGCCATTTGACAATGTCTGGAAATATTTTTATTGTTAACAATAGGGTTGGAGTCCTTTTTTTAAAAAAAAAAAAATACTTTTACTATGATGAAAACATACACAACAAGGCATTCACCATCATAACAATTTTCCCATTTATAGCTCAGAGATATTAATGATGTTTTTCATTCTGTGGCACCATTATTGCTATCCTTTTCCATAATATTCTGACGCCATTAGTATAAACTCAATGTCCCACAAACAAAAGCTTCCCCCTACACCTGGTAAGCACTAGTAATCTTTTGTGTATATATATATATATATACATACATACATACATATATATTCAACTTTTCTAGGAATTTAACCTCCCCTTCTCCACTATCCCTGGTAACCAACAAAGAAATTTTCCTTCCATGACTTTTTACAATAGTGGACTAATACAATATTTGTGTTTCTATGATTGATTTATTTCACTCGCCATAATGTTCTCCAAATTCATCTACATTATGTACTGTTTTGCAGATTTTACATTATTCTTTAGGGTTGCGCAGTATTCTATTATGTGTATGTATCACAGTTTGTTTATTCATCCCTTGGTTTATGGACACTTAGATTGTTTCCATCTCTTTGCTATTGTGAACAATGTTGTGATGAACATGGGTATGCATATATCTCTTTGTGTCCTGCCTCTTACTTCTTTAGGATATATACCTTGTAAGGGGATTGCTGGATCAAATGATATTTCTATTTCTAAATTTTCAGGAGTTGCTATACCAATTTCCACAAAGGTTATACGATTTTACAGTTCTACCAGCAGTGTATGAGAGTCCCAATCTCTCCACATCCTAACCAGCATTTGTTATTTTCTGTCTTGTTGAACTTTGTTATTAATGCTGGAGTGAGATGGTATCTTATTGTTATTGTGATTTGCATCTCTCTAATGGCTAAGGGGGGAGCTCTGGTGGCACAGTACCTAAGGCATTTGACTGCTAACCAGAAGGTTGGTGGTTCAAACCCACCAACCACTCCTTGGAAGGAAGATTGGGCAATCTACTTCTATAGAGATAGCGTCTCAGAAACCCAAGGAGGGGTCCTATGAGTCAAATTGACTTGACAACAGTAAGTTTGGTTTTGTTTTAATGGCTAGTGGGCAGCTCTGATGGCATAGTGCCTAAGGCATTTGACTGCTAACCAGAAAACTGGCAGTTCAAACCCACAAGCCACTCCTTGGAAGGAAGACTGGGCAATCTACCTCCATAGAGATACTGCCTTGGAAACCAAAGGAGGGGTTGCTATGAGTCAGAGTTGACTCAACAACAGTAAGTTAGTTAGTTTAATGACTAATGATTATGAACATTTCTTCATGTGTTTGTTGGCTCCCTCAGTATCTTGTTTGGTGAAGTGTCTCTTTATATCTCTGCCCATTTTTTAATTGAATTGTTTGTCTTTTTGATGTTGAAGTGCTGGAGTTTTCTATAAATTTTAGA
>NW_006921782.1:4407359-4407941 GCF_000298275.1 Orycteropus afer afer | reverse complement strand
GGGTGGTTGGAGAGGTTTCCAACAGCTAAGGGAGACAAACTTGTCTGTCAGTTTCTCCTACTGGGGTGATGTATTGCTGTGAGAATTGAGGCTGTGTCACTGGTGTTTCAAACTCAGGGAGGTGCACCTGTTGCACAGGTATCAGCCCAGCTTGCAGACTGAGACAGACTAGGAAGAAGGAGGAGGCCATCCACTTCTCAAAGAATTGACCAGGGAAAACCTTATCAATAGCAGAGAAGCACTGTCTGATTCATTACTGAGCAAATTTATGAGTAGTCCAGAAACATTATCCAATACAGAGGAGGAAGATGAGTCACATAGCTTAGAAAGCTCTCAAAGGAGGACGGGGAAAGAGCTGCATTATCAGAGTAAAATCAGCCTTCCTTTCATGGATAAGGTAAAGCTTTCAAGTCAGCTCTACTATATACCTGGCCATTCTTACAGCACATACACCTGTAGAAACATCATCTGTCAACCCTATACATGGTCATGGGCACACTCCCCCTTGCATAGACAAACCTGAGTATTCAGCCTTTCCACCCATCTATCCACCCATAGATCAATATTTGCCATCACTGACAA
>NW_006921782.1:4383169-4406694 GCF_000298275.1 Orycteropus afer afer | reverse complement strand
CTGTTCTTGATCTTGCTCTTACTTTTTTTGGATATATACCTAGTAATGGGATTGCTGGGTCAAATGGTATTTCTAATTCCAACTTTTTAAGGAATCATCATACTGCTTTCCACAGTGGTTGTATCATTTTACAGTCCCACCAACAGTGTATAAGAGTCCCAATCTCTCCACATCCTTCCCCGCATTTGTTATTTTCTGTCTTGTTGAACTTTGCTGCTAGTGCTGGGGCAAGATGGTATCTCAATGTTGTTTTGATTTGCATCACTCTAATGGCTAATGTTGGAAGAAAGACTTGGTAATCTACTTCCATAGAGATACCACCTCAGAAACCCAAGGAGGGGTTGCTATGAGTTGGAACAGACTCAATAACAGTGAGTTTAGTTTTTTGGTTAATGGCTAATGATCATTAATTTCTTCATGTGTTTGTTGGCTGCCTGAATGTCCTCTTTGGTGGAGTTTCTATTCTTGTTTTCTGCCCATATTTTAATTGGATTATTTGTCTTTTTGTTGTTGAGGTGTTGGAGTTTTCTATAAATTTTAGAGATAATCCCTTGTCAGATATGTTGTTGCTGAATATTTTTTCCCAATCTGTATGTTTGCTTTTTACTGTTTTGGGAGAAGTCTCTGGAAGCACACAAATTTTAATTTTTAGAAGGTCCCTTTCATCTAGTTTATCTTCCTCTGTTTCTGCATTTTGGGTTATGCTTGATAGTCTACTAAGCCATATATAAGGACCCCTAAATATGCCCCTATTTTATCCTTGAGGAACTTTATTGTTTTAGGTTTCATATTTAAGTCTTTGATCCATCTGGAGTTAGTTTTTGTGTATGGTGTGAGGTACAGATCTTGTTTCACTTTTTTGCAAATGGATATTCAGTTTTGCTAGGACCATTTGTTAAGCAGACAATCTCTACCCCATTTGGATTTCAGCCCTTTGTTGAAGTTCAGCCAACTGTAGGTCGATGGATCAATTTCTGGGTTCTCAATTGTATTCCATTGGTCTATGTGTTTGTCATTGTACCAATACCAGGCTGTTTTGACTACTGTGGGTGTATAGTAGGTTTTGAGATCTGGCAGTGTGAGACCTCCTACTTTGTTCTTCTTCTTTAAAAGTGCTTTGCTTATCCAAGGTCTCTTTCCTTTCCATGTTAAATTAGTGATTGATTTTTCCATATCCTTAAAGAATGTCGATGGAATCTTGATTGGGGTTACATAGAATGTATAGATTGTTTGGGTAGTATTGACATTTTCACAATGTTCAATCTTCCTATCCACAAGCAAGATAGGTTCTTCCATTTATGGAGGTCTCATAGTTTCTTGAAGTAGTGATTTGTAGGTTTCTTTGTATAGGTCTTTAATATTCCTAGTGTCTTATCCTTTTGGTAGCTATTGTGAACAGTATTGATTTCCTTATTTCTTTTTCAGAGACCTCTTTGCTGGTGTAGAGGAACCCAACTGATTTTTTTTTGTATGTTAACCTTGTATCCAGCCACTATGCTAAATCTTTCAATAAGTTCCAGTAGTTTTCTTGCTGAGTCTCTTGGGTTTTCTTTATATAGAATTGTATCATCTGCAAATAGGGATAGTTTTACTTCTTTCTTCCTTACCAATTTGGATGCCTTTGATTTCCCTTTCTTGCCTTATTACCCTGGTTCAGATTTCCAATATAATGTTGAATAGAAGTGGAAATAGAGGACATCCTTGACTGGTTCCTTTTCACAAGGGGAGTAGTTTTAGTCCCTCTCTATTGAGATTAACTATTGAGAATAATGTTGGCTGTTGATTTTCCAGCTATGCCCTTTATTATGTTGAGGCATTTTCCTTTTATTCCTATTTTTCTGAGAGTTTTTTTTTTTTTTTTAAATCAGGAATGGATGTTGTATTTTATCAAATATCTTTTGTTCATCTATTAATATGATGTGATTTTTTCCTTTATTTTACTTATGTGATGGATTACATGGATTGTTTTTTCTAATGTTGGACCATCCTTGCCTACCTGGTATGAATCCCACCTACTCTTGATGCATTATTCTTCTGATATATTGGAGACTATTGGCTAGGACTTTGTTGAATATTTTTGCATCTATATTTATGAGGGATATTGGTCTATAATTTTCCTTTCTAGTGGTGTCTTTGCCTGATTTTGGTATCAAGGTTATGCTTGCTTCATAAAAGGAATTTGGGAGGATTCCATCATTTTCCATATTCTGGAATAGTTTGAGTAGGAACGGTGTCAGTTCTTCTCTGAATTATTGGTAGAATTCTCCAGTGAAACCATCTGGGCCAGGATATTTTTTTGTTGGTAATTTCTTTATGACCTGTTCAATATCTTCTTTTGTTATGAGTCTGTTCAAGTTTTCTACCTCAGCCTGTACTAGTTTAGTAAATTATGTGTTTCTAGAAATCTGTCCATTTCTTCTAGGTTTTCAAATTTCAAATTATTTTTTTCAAATAATTCATGATATTATTATTTTTATTTCTGTTGGTTCTGTGACATCACCCCTTTCATTTCTTATTTGTGTGTTTGAATCTTCTCCTTCTTTTCCTTAGCTAAGTTTGTCAGTGGTTTGTCAATTTTATAAATCTTTTCAAAGAACCAACTTCTAGTCTTGTTGATTTTTTGTATTGTCTTTCTATTTTCTGTTTCATTTATTTCTGCTCAAATCTTTATTATTTCTTTTCTTTGGGTAACTGTAGGCTTTTTTTATCTTTCTGTTCTTTTTCTAACTGTTGGAGGTGCTGGGTTAAGGTGTTGATTTTGGCTCTGTCCTCTTTTTTCATGTGTGCTTCCATTGGTATAAATTGTCCCTCTGATCTCTGCTTTTCCTGTGTCCCAAAGGCTTTGATATGTTGTGTTTTCATTCTTATTCAATTCAAAGATTTTTTTTAACTTCATTTTTTATTTCTTCTATTACCCAATCATTTTTGAGAATGATGTTGATCATTTTCCATGCATGTGTTTTTTTTCTTGGTCTTTCTAATGTTGATTTCTTATTTTATACCATTGTGATGTGAGAACATACT
Source organism: Orycteropus afer afer (assembly GCF_000298275.1). NCBI lineage: Eukaryota > Metazoa > Chordata > Mammalia > Tubulidentata > Orycteropodidae > Orycteropus > Orycteropus afer. The sequence continues at coordinate 4,403,670 of NW_006921782.1, read as the reverse complement.
TTGCAGTATCTCAATGTTTTTAAATTTATTGTGGCTTACTTTGTGACCTAACCTATGGTCAGTCCTGGAGAATGTGTGCATGTGTGCAAGAAAATAATGTATATTTTGCTGTTGTTGGGTGAGGTGTTCTCTAGATGTCTATATGATCAAGTTGATCATATTGTTTAGTTCTTCTGCATCTTTGCTGAGTTTCTTTCCAGTTGTTCTATCTTTTTATTGAAAGTGATGTATTAAAATATCCTGCTGTTACTGTGTAGTCATTTGTTTATCTTTTCAATTCTGTCAAAGGCTTCTTTATTTATTTTGATGCTCTCTCATTGAGTGTGTAAATATTTATTATGTTTGCATCCTCTTGTTCAATTGATCCTTGAATCATTGCATAATGTCCTTCCTTATCTCTTATGGTCATTTTTGTCTTAAAGTCTATTTTCTCAGAAATAAATATTGCCACTCCTTCTTCTTTGGTTGTCAGTTGCTTGGTATTTATTTTCCCACCTTTGATTTGTAGTTTATTTTTGTCTTTCTTTCTATTGGTGAGTCTATTGTAGATAGCATATTGATGGGTCATTTTATTATTATTATTATTATTATTATTCAGTCTGCGACTTCTATCTCTTGAGTGGTGTATTTAATTCATTTACATTCAGTGTAATAGACAAGTATGAATTACTGATGTCATTCTTTTTGTGTGTGTGTGTGATGTTGCAGATTTCTTTGTTCCATATAATTTTCTGCACTGAGCTCATTTTGTTTATGAGTCATGTTATCAATTTCTTCATTGCTATTATTTTAGTATTTGCTAAATATTTGGGCTTGTCCTCTTTTTTATTTTGCTTTGAAGGTTTATTATTTTTCTTTGAGGTTACCCTGTGATTTATAATTTTCTTCACAAGTTTAGAATAGTCCTTTCTATCTAGCAATTGTCTTGACTTCCTCACTATTTAGAAGTTCTGTAACTAAACTATTTATTCCATCTTTTTGGTTTGTAATTGTCCTTATTTACCAATTGATGTCTCTGGTTTCCTATTTACAATCTTGTAAGCTTATTTTATTTTGGATACTTCTATAATTGGTTTGGCTTCTGGGTTATGTCATCATGTATGTAATCATCAATTGTTTGTTGCTTGTTGGTTCTCTGTCTGGAGGACTCCTTTTAGCACCTTTTGTAAATTTGCTCTGGCTTTAATAAATTCCTTTAATTTATGTTATTGTTGTTGTTATGTGCTGTCAAGTCAGACCCAACTCATAGAGACCCTTCCTTGGGTTTCCGAGGCAGTATCAACATCATCTTATTGTCTTCTCACTTGCATATTTCTGCCAAGATATCAGAGCCTGGTCTTTTTGGTGGGTCTTTATAGATAATTTTTCATTTTTCCATGCTGTTTTCAGGGTTCTTTCTTTGTCTTTGGTTTTGTTGAGTTTGATGATGATATGTCTTGGTGATTTTCTTTTGGAGTCTATCCTATTTGGGGTTCATTGAATTTGAATGGATATAGTTTCATCTTTTATCATATTAGGGAAATTCTCTTCCAATAAATCTTTTACATTTTTCTCTGGATTTTTTTTTTTTTTCCTGTCTTTTCTTGTTCTAATATTCCAATTACATGTAGGTTATTCCTCGTGATGGTATCCCACATGAATCTTAGGCATTCTTCATTATGTTTTTATATTTTGTCTGATTGATCCCTTAACAAAGTAGTATTAAGGTATTGGTCTTCAATCTCTTTAATTCTGTCTTCCATTGATTTGATTCTACTCCTTTGCCCATTTAATGTTTTATCTATTTCTGAACTCTTAGTATTAATCTTCTAGATTTCTGTTTATTATTTATATGACATTTATAATTTTTTGTTTACTTTGTCAATTTGTTCTTGTATTGTTTTCCTAAAATTTTCTAGAGTTTTGTCTGTGTTTTCCTTAATTTAGTCAATCTTTTCCTTGATCTCATTAGTGTTTTCCTTGATCTGTCTCTCAGTCTTTTGAAGAGACCCAAATATAATTCTTTTGAATTCTTTATCAAGAAGTTCAAAAACTCCTTCTTCTTCCAGGATGTTTTCTGGATTTGTATCCTGTTCCCTTGTTTCTATTGTGTTTTTTTTTTTTTTTTTTTTTTTTTTTTTTTTTTTTTTTTTCTTGTGTGCTTTTTTTGTGGACTGTGATGAATTATTGTTTTCTCTATGACATTGTGATGGTGTTATATTTATATTAACTTGTGATTGTATATTGGTGAGATTCATGAACTTTTTTTTCCTTTATTTTGTTTTGATATATCTGTGTGAACAGCATACTGTGCTCCTCTATTCACTTGTTGTTAGCACTTAGTTACTCATGACATGTCCCTGGTGGGTGTGATAGAGAATGAGAGTGTGTGCTCAGATCTCTTCATAAAGAGCAGTTGATGGTGAGCTGAGCTGGTTTTGGCCACCACCTATTGGTGGTCAGTTGGTGTAAAAACAAATAGTTTTCCTCTCTCAGTGGGTGAGTCTGCAGGAAGTACAGGTAATTGGATTGTGTGGGAATGGTTGCTGTCTCCCACTGAGGGGAAAATAAATAAATAATAAACACCAAAAAACTAAAACAAGAGAACAAAAACAACAAAAATAAATAAACTCAAACCACATAAACAAACAATTGTCCAAAAAAAAAGCAATAATTAAGAAGAAAACTTTTCAAAATATTGAAAAAGGATAAAAGAAAGGCAATGAGAAAAAGAAGGAAAAATTGCCACAATATCTGGAGAGAGATGAATGAGAGAAAAGAGCAGGAATGAAAGAATAGCAGAAATTGCAAAAAGAAAAACAAGGGATTGGAAGAATCAAAAAAAAAAAAAAAACCAAGAACCAGGGTCATGAAAGGGAGGAGGTGGCAGGAAGGAAAGAGGAAGATAAAAAGAATAATTTAAAAACAAACAAACAAAAACAAAACTGTGGGGCATGGGGCACAACACCCAGGTTCTTCTAGAGCACAGACCAGGATAGAACCCCTGCAGATCAAGAAGGTGGGTGGAAGTTGGGGATGGCCACAGTGCTGTTCACATTGTGGGTGTGTGGCACAAGCATAACAAGGGGGATATTGCACCTCTCCAGTAGTCAAGTCTCCAGTGTGGTTTCCTGTGTTATCCTTGGCAGGTGGAGCCCACTCCCAGGTCCCAGTCCAAGCAAGAATGTCACCTGCACACACTCAAAATGGCTATACCAGCAGCTTGTAAACATCCAAAATGACTGCACCCTGAGAACAGCCACTTACAGTCCACAGGTCCAGCTTTCCACCTCCTCACTGGTCATCAGGCACCGATGCAGTCCTTGCTCATGCAGCCTTGGTGAGCAGAGCTGATTTGTAGGTTACTATCAGGAAACATTCAAAATTGCTGTGCCCTCAAGACAGATGGCCGTCCTCAGTTCCATTTGACTTCTTACGCACTGTTTCATTCATATTCTTCTACTAGTTGGTGTTTAATCCACTTTTTTATCTTTCCTTTCAAAGCTTATGGTTCCAGGATCATCTTCTGTATTGGTTTTAATGGGTTTCTCATTGCTTTGTTTCAGGGAGTCTGTGTAGTTTGTCTGACTCTTCCACCATCTTGCTGGATCGGGGTGCTATTATAACTAGTGGAAGAGAGGCTAGGTGTGCTGCTAAACATCTTGCAATGCATAAGAAAGATTAAAACAAATTATTATCTGGCTCAGAGAACCAATAAAGTTAAAGTTTTGATACTCTAGTATAGAATCTTACTCACAGTTAGTAAGATATAAGGAGCTATATTGCATAATGTCTTCCCCAATGGACTATAGCATTCATGATGAAAAATTGAGAACACTTGATACCAGTTGTCTTTAATTCTAGGGTCTGTATACCTATAATATTTATTCAAGTGAGGAGAACTCTTTTCAGTGCAAAGTACTTGGGCTTTGAATCATGCAGATTTGGGCTCCAGTCTTTTTGCTATCTGGTCTTCAACAGATTTTATAATTTTCTTAAGATTCATTTTCATCATCTGTAAAATTTAGAAAATAACATACAGAATTAACTTAAATAGCATCTATAAAGTTCTAGCACAATTACTCGATGGATGTTCAATAAAATTTATACTTTACCACATCCTTTTCACTAGATTGTAAACTTCTAGGTTCTTCTTTGTTGTTGTTGTTGTTGTTATGTGCCGTCGAGTCAGACCTGACTCATAGCGACCCCTCCTTGGGTTTCCGAGGCAGTATCACTACAGAAGTAGGATTGCCCAACCTTCTACTTTAAAAAAAAAAAATCTAGAAGCAAACATTAAAGATGAGGTGTACAATATTTTTAATAAACTATTTTTGAAATTTTAGGTTTACATAAGTTTGTGAACACAGTGCAGAAAAAGTCACACCCAATTTCACATATTATTAATTTCAAATTATTATGGTATATTTGTTACAATTAATGAACTAAAATTGATATACTATTATTAGCTAAAGTCCATCTCATTCACGTTTCCTTAACTTTTATCCAATACTAGTTTTGTTCTAGAATCCAATTAAGGTTGCCATGTTATATTAACTTTTCATGTCTCTTTAGCTTCCTCATGATTGTGACAGTTTTTTAGACTTCCCTTATTTTTGATGACTTTGATAGTTTTGAAGATTATTTGTCAGCTATTTTGTGCAATATCTCTCCATTGGGATCTGTTTTATGTTTCTCTCATGATTAGAGTCCTCATGATTAGAATAGAGTTTTGGGAGGAAGGCAACATAAATAAAGAGCTATTTTCATCATATATCAAATGTACGTACTAGCAACATGACTTATCACTATTGACACTGAACTTGACTGAGGTAATGTTTTCAGGTTTTTATACTATAAAGTTACTTTTTTTTTTTTTTTCAACCCCTTTCCACACTACTATTTGTAAGGAATTCACCATGCACAGACAGCAGTGGGGAGTTACCTTCTACTTACTTGGTAAAATCTTTGGAATTCTTCTGCATGGGAGATTTGTCCCTTCCCTGATATTTATTTACATATTCAATCATCTATTTATATCAGTATAAATCCTCAATTTTTTACTTCAGCTTATAAACCAACACTATTTTCTTGCTCAAATTGCTGCAGCTTTGGCCACTAGGAACTCTTGCAGTTGACTTTTGTCTTCCTTTGACATAACACTATCATTTTGTATGTGTGTTTTTAGCACTTCCTTACACTCTGGTACTATACTATTCTCTAAGCTCATCTTATATAATTCCTGACCCAGTATTACAACCAATCATTTTGCCAAGAAGCCCTACTTTCTTTTCTTAAAAAATGGTATTAGAAACCAACATCTGGGTGCTAAATGTACCTGTTAATAATGATGTATCATTGCTTCTAGCCCATTTCAGCTCACAGACCAAGGCAATATATGTATATACAATAACTAGTATATATGCATATATTTATACATATTTCTACATGTAATTATTTGTATATATATTAAACTAAACATGAATTCTTACTGATGTCTCCAACTCTAATCCATTACTACATGAATTATACTCACTTCCTTTGTTTATATATAAACTCTCATTCCAACAATTAAAAAAAAAATATCTCCATCTCCACCACCCACTATTCATTTATGGTTTTCAGTTTCAGAGCGTATGTATACTGGATTTTTTCATCCCAATGGGAAACAATCTTATCAACTTCTAAAGTTACTTAGGTTATCACCACCCTCACCTCTTTCAGTGAGGTTGCTTCATGCTTTTGTAGTTAGATTGTTCTTTAACATCCTAAGATCCCCAATCTCCTAAATTATATTTTTAATTTGCATACATTAACCTTTACTTTTTTGCTGCAAAGTTCTATGGTTATTGACAAATTCACTTTTTTGTATTCACCATTATAGTATCATACACAGTAACTACAGTATCCAAAAAAAAAAAAAACTGTTTCACTTATCCACCACTCCCATACCCCTAGCAACCATTGATCTTTTTACTATATTGTTTTGCCTTTCCAGAATGTCACATAATTGGAATCACACAATATGTACACTTTTCAGATAGGTTTTTTTTTTTCATTTAGCAATATGCTTTCAAGATTCATCCATATGTTCTCATGACTTGATAACTCATTTGTTTTTTTCATACAACAATATTCTATTATATGGATGTACAACCATTTTCTTTTCTTAATCCATTCAGCTATAGAATAGCATCTTGGTTGCTTCCAGTTTTGGGGTTCAACAATTTGTTTGATGAGAATTAATGGAAGAATTTAGTGTTGCATTAAGTGAGCAAATCAATATTTTCAGCCTTGAAGATTTAAAAAAGGGAAAAAAATATAACTTCTTGTATTTATTTTTCTCTCACTTCTCTGATTACTCTTCCCTCATTGCCAACCTCATGCCTACTCAACTAATAATTCATTTCCAATTACTTGTCATTGAGAAGTGTAGCTTTTACAGAAAAAAAAAAAAAAAAAAATCTCAGAACTATTATGCACAGGCAAATTCAATCAGACATACAAAAACAAGGCTACATTGTCATCTTCTTTGCCCTGAAAGATATGTAAATAAGCCTATTTGTTATAAAGAAGAAAAGCAAGAGAAATATACAGCCAGCATAAATAATGGCAAAAAATATTACAACTATTATATTTCTATTCAGATGCTGCTGTTACAGTTTCCCATTTTTGGACTCACATGGAAGAAGAGTTTAAGGTATGAAAGTTGGTAGATGGAGAAGAAGAAAAACTACCTAGACACAATAATTACATGTAGCTACTTGTCTTTTGTAGCAGACTGCTGGAAAATTCATATGCTTCACTATTTATGATAATAATTATTATTTTATTTCTGCATTCAGAGAGCCTTCAGTCTGCTAATTGGAATACAGCACCACTTATATCTAGGAAGCAGAGTTTGTATTGGGGCACCATCTTTATATCCTGAAGCAGGAAAGGAAACACACTATCCTCACTGAAGCATGCCAATTCCAAGGCTGATTTCACATTCCAAATTGAGTTTTGCCTTTCTTAGCTTTCCTTTGAATCTGTTTCCAAGCTATAATCTTCAGACAACTGTTCGCCCACATACCTGTGGTTCAGGCATTGTGAGACAGCTTTGCCTTTATTCCATATTAAATGCAAAAATTACTTTAATGCAACACTGAAGTAAAAATGCTGTAGGCACTCTAGAAAATAAAACCCAGACATTTCTAATTTAATGGTCCTGCAGAAGAAAAATCTCAGCTTCATTTTATATCCTATGCATATCACAATGTACTTTTGACACAAAGCTGAAAGATAAATAAGATAAACCACTTTCATCTTACTACTTATTATAAAGGAGTAGAAAAATATATCCAGCACAAGCATGGGTCTTACTCTTTCCCCTGTGTTATTCTTTTATATCTCTCTCTGTTCTTATATATCTCTCTTTAGGCAGAGAGTTCTTAAGTCAGATTTCTGAGCACAGGAGGAAAGCAGAGAAGAAAATTGGATTCAAAGGTACAACTAGTTGAAGATGTGTTTCTTCATTCATATGAATTATCAGCCATCTCTTTCACTGAGATGGTTTATTTTATTTTTTTCATTGTGAAGGATTTTTCATTTGATTTACAAATAGTTATTGAGTCTACTTGGGCAATGGGTTGCTGATAAATTCTGAAGAGATACTAAAATTTTGAGGTGATAGATCAGATTTATTATCTATTGAAAGAATATAGATTTGGACTCTGAGATGTTAAAACAATACACTATATGACTAAGTGCCAAATAAGTGGTATAAACTAGTGATTCCCAGGAAAGAGGTGCTAGTGGTATGGTGTGCAAATATAACTGGATCACCTTCTATAGTCAGAAGCTATAACTCAGGAAAGAGAATGAACATTGTTCAAAAAAATAATATAAGAGACATTTTTGAAAAAGAAGGCAAGAAGTCATAGTTATTAATTAGCTTTTGCTGCTTAATAAACTAGGACAAAACTTTGTGGTTTAAACAACCATTTTATTTAGTTAATGATTGTATGGATAGCTGAGTGGATATTTTTGTCCAGGCTGTCTCTATTAATTTCTACCAGGATCTCTCTTGTGTTTGTAGGCAGTTGTTGGGTTGATTGATGGCCTCACATGTCTGGTGATTGTCCACCATCAGCTAGAGTACTCCTCTATCAGGCTAGCTTAGGTTCATTAACATGGTGTTATGGGTGTTCTCTGGGTTCTAAGTGCAGTAAGAGAAGGTAAGTCCTAATGTAAAACAACTTATCAAATCTGTTTAAGCCATGTTTATTATTATTCTCTTGGCCAATGGTAGTCACAAGACTAAGTGGAGAAATAGAAATCCTTTGGATTGGAGGAACAGCAAAGTCACATAGTAAAGGGGCATTCATGTGAATCTGTTGCTATTGTTTTTCAATCTATCATTGTAAAAAGTGAGCAAAGATTTATCCTTAGTGGGGTTGATACTGGAAGCTCTGGTGGTGTAGTGCCTAAGGCAATTGACTGCTAACCAGAAGGCTGGTGGTTCAAACCCACCAGCTACTCCTTGGAAGGAAGACTGGGCAATCTACTTCCCTAGAGATACTGCCTCAGAAACCCAAGGATGGATCACGATGAGTTGGATTTGACCTGATGGCAGTGAGCTTTTTGGGGGGTTAATATTAAGAAGAAATGGGGAAATATCAATGCATGGGCTTGAATGAACCACTGGAGGGACTTTGCCAAGGGAAGAAAGAGACTGACACTTTAGGGATTTTAATCTAAAAGTTGGGTTGAGGATAGCTTAGAAAGTATATAGTGAAATATTCAATGCCTGAGAAAGCAGCCTGCAGTGACTGGTACCTAGCAGGTGCTCACTAAATGACTTTTGGTTCTTAATCAGAATCCAGATGTGAGATAATAAGGACATGAACTGTGGTATTGGTATGAATGAAAAGATACTGCCAGAGCTGAGAAAAAATTTTGAATGAATTATTAGCATGCCTTCATTACTGATGTAGTTTGGGGTTGGAGGAGATAATTAGAAGGAAATTTTTTTAAAAAAAGAAAACTTTAAAGTTTCAATTTTTGGTGAGAGGAAAGCTGATAATACTTTAACATATATAGAGAAGGGTGGAAGAATTTATTTTGGGGTAAAGTTTTGTGTGTACACATTAAGTTTGAATATTTGGAAAGATACTTCATTGAGCATGTTCAATTGAGGATTGTAAATGTAGGTGTGAAGCTTCAGAAAGGCCAGGGATATATGAAAAACTAGATATTAATGTTTATAATTCACATAAAAATGGTAAGGGGATTTAAAAATTGAGTGAATTGTCTGAGAAAGAATGTAGGAAGAAAAACAGAGAGTGAAGATATGAATCTTAAAGGTGATCATTGAAAAAATGAAAGAAAGGAGAGAAAACAGTAAAGGATAAATAAAGAGCAGAGAAAGAATTAGGATACAGAATTAGGAAAAAAACAATGTCATATAATATCATAGATGCTAAAACACAAAAGAATTTCAAGGCAATTGGAATTTGGAATATTTAGCATTCAAATTGAGAAATAAAGTATGTTGTTTCATTGAACAAGTATAACAAAAACATACAGTTTGGTATGAGGTTGTCAGCAACGACAGAGAGCAGTGTATGCAGACAAGGGAAATGGAAGTAACAATTGCAATAGGAGATAACTAATGTCAAGTTATCAGTTGCAAGATCCTTCCTCTGGGTTAAGGGGAAGATTTCCCTATTAAACACTCTGTGTTTTGGCTCCTCAATCAGTTTCACCATCACACCATTTGAAACAGAGCAATTGGACATGGAAATGAGAAGAGTGACCATGCCAAACATGCAGAAAGCATCAACATTTTCTTTTACTAATTTTCTGCTATTTAAGACTTTCGTTATTTCCTAATGTCAGAGGTATGTACAATTTTTCATTCATTGTGTTATTAGTTATAAAATCTGTGGATGCAGGCACATACCCAGGAATCACTGTCTACATTATTGTCATTGTGAATGGGACCTTACTAGAGTTGTTGTGCCGTCGAGTTGGACTGGACTCATAGTGACTCCCTCCTTGGGTTGCCGAGGCAGTATCACTACGGAAGTAGATTGCCCAACCCTCCTTCCAAGGAGGGCTCTGGTAGTATAGTTCCTAAGGCACTTGACTGCTAACCAGAAGGCTGGGGGTTCAAGCCCACCAGCCACTCCTGGGAAGGATGATTACTAGAGTAAAGAGGCATAAAATATGAGTGATCATTTGCATGAGCTTAGAGTGAAAGAGAATCATCTCGGAATGATTCACAGTCTAACGTGGAAGAATGAGAAGGGGAAAGAAATGACACATCCATCGGGAAACCCAAAAATGTTGAATTACAGAAAGAACAGGCAAACGAATCAGTGAATAGAAAGAATTGTGCAGATTTTTGTTTGGAGGAGAGTAAGCACATCACAACAATGGGCTCAATCATAACAATTATGAGAATGGCTTAGGATAGGTAACATTTCCTTCTGTTATACATTGTTGTTGTTATGTGCCGTCGAGTCAGCCCTGACTCATAGCGACCCCTCCTTGGGTTTCCGAGGCAGTATCACTACAGAAGTAGGATTGCCCAACCTTCCTTCCGAGGAGTGGCTGGTGGGTTTGAACCGCCAGCCTTCTGGTGAGCAGGCAAGTGTCTTAGCCACTATGCTACCAGAGCTCCCAATCTGTTATACATAAGGTCCTTATAAGTTGGAACCTACTCGATGACATCATCACCACCAACAAGAAGCAAATGGTATCCTCTGAAGGAGAGCTCAAGTTAGAGAGGAGCAGAGGTTGAAATGGGAAAACCAAATAAGTGGGTTGCCAAAGGTGATGTATACCAAAGGCTATATAGAATGGAGAGACAGCAACATTTTCAGGAGAATTCCAAAGAGTGAAGAGAGGTAGTTAGGGTATGCTTTCAGGAATAATAAAGGAATAATTACCTTTATTACTATCTTAGTGTTTTTTCACATGTAAAAGCATAAACCAATCTGATCTACTTCTTGTTGTTGTTAAGTGCCGTTGAGTGGGCCCCGACTCATAGTGACCCCTCCTTGGGTTTCCGAGACAGTATCACTACGGAAGTAGGATTGCCCAACCTTCCTTCCAAGGAGTGGCTGGTGGGTTTGAACCGCCAGCCTTCTGGTTAGCAGTCAAGTGCTTTAGCCACTATGCTACCAGAGCTCCTTATCTACTTAGCCAAGGTAAATACACAAAGATGAAGTAAATCTGAATGTGTCATATACCTTTATGATTATTTTAAAATTTATTTCTGGATTCCTAGGGATATTTTGTAAATTGAGTACTTTTCACATGAATCCTTATTTTTCATCTTTGTAGAATAGGAAAACCTAGACACATTGTGTAAAATTCAACAGTTTTAAAAATGAATTAACAGTTATTAAAAATGAATTTACAGTTATTAACACCAAGCATATTGTCTTAGTATATTCTATTTCAAATTAAATAATGTATGTTAGGTCTGCCATAATCTTGTTGGGTTGTTTAATTTGAGAAACCGAGTTGCCATTACACTGATATGGAATAATCAATGACTAATCAGTTTAAATAGCAATCATTACTGGACATATTTATGGGAAATTAATTACCATACAGTTGTGCCATGTCAAGTGTGAAAAAGCATTAAAATATACTAGGATGTGTCAACAGGCAAGGTTAGAAAGTGCAATGAATTATGAACAAATTAAATTGTTATATTGTTAAGCACTTCACTTGGACAAATCATCAAACCTCAGTGATAACTTACGAAATATGCAAATTAATAATATTCACTTCCAACCAAGCCAGAACAAATTCTTGGCCAATTTGTATATTCACTGTATCCAACACAGATTACCAACAGTGTTGCTATTGCTGACTACAGATTCCAGAGTCTTTTCTGAAATGCTGGTGATGCTATAGGCAGGTGGTGAAATCTACATTTCCTGTCTAAGCAATTCCATTTAAATATATTTCATTTATTTGCAATGTTCACACTTTACAGTCTAACTAAGTTTATCAGATAAACTTATGTTTTGTCCTTCATGATTTTTTAATTACAAATATGTATAAACTAAAATAAAAACAAACTTACTGCCATTGAATTGATTCCAATTCATAGTGACCCCCATTGGGTTTCCAAGGCTATAAATATTTATGGAAATAGATTGCCCTATCTTCCTTCTGCAGAGCAGCTGGTGGGTTTGAACCTCTGACATTCTGGTTATTGGCCAAATGCCTTATCCACTATGCCACCATATATAAAAGGCAAGGATAAAATTATGTTACAGGGAATATGAAATATAAAAACATAATTAGTGAGACAACAACAAAATAAGAGAAAAATGGTACAGATATAGAATGTCTTGTATATTACTGAAGTTAAATTGGTACCAATTTACTCTAGAATATTATCAATATTAGCTTATAAATGTAATATTCATAATAAACACTAAGAAAAATATGTATTTAAAAAAACATACATAAAAGGAAAGGAGAAGGGGAAAAAAAAAAGGCTTAGTGCAGTAAGCCAACAAAATACAAAAGCAACCAGCACTAAAGGGCAAAGACAAAGAAGGCTTAAGGCACAAAAAATAACAAAAAAGCAAAATAGGAGAAGTAAGTCATAGTGAATGTAAATGGACTAAATGTTTCAATCAAAAAGCAGGGACTGGCAGAATGGATAAAAATAGTATGATCCAACTTAATGCTGTTTATAAGGGACATGCCTTAAACCAAGGACATGAATAGGTTGGAAGTGAAAAGATGGAACATAAATAATAACTAAAAGAGACCTGGGATAGCAATCTTAATATCAGACAAAGAACACTGATGATTCTAACAAAATTTATCAGAAGAGATAAAATGGACATTATATAATGATAAAAGGGTCAATTAATTAAGAAGATATAACAATAAGAGTGATATCACCTCGGAAACCCAAGGAGGGGTTGCTGTGAGTCAGATCCAACTCGACAGCAATGTGTTGCATTTGTTTCATTACATCAGAGCACCTAAATATATAAAGCAAACCCTGATAGAATTGAAGGGAGAAATATATAGTACTACAGTAACAGTCAAGAAATCAGACATCACATTCCACTTGGAAATTCTGCTGCAAAAAACCTCTTTAAAGTGTTGAAGAGCAAAGATGTCACTTTAAAGACTAAGGTGTGCCTAACCAAGCCATGTCATTTTCAACAGCCTCATGTGCATGTGAAAGCTGGATAATGAATAAGGAAGAGTTGATGCTTTTGAATTATGGTGTTGGCAAAGAATACTGAAAATACCATGGGCTATCAGAAGAATGAACAAATCTGTCCTGGAGGAAGAGCAGCCAGAATGATCCTTGGAAGAGAAAATGACCAGATTTCATCTCACCTACTCTGGTCACATTGTCAGAAGGGACTAATTCTTTGGAGAAAGAAATCATGGTTGCTACGGTGGAGGGTCAGCAGAAAAGAGAAAGATCCTCACTGAGATGGACTGACACAGTGGCTGCAACAATGGGCTCAAATAGCAAGAATTCTGAGCATGGCACAGGACGGGACAATGTTTTGTTCTGTGATGCATAAGGTCACTATGAGTTGGAGCTTGCTTGACAGTATCTAACAACAAGAGTAATAGTTGGAGATTTCAGTGCACCCACTTTCAATATTGGAACATGCAGAAAGAAGATAAAAAATAAAGCAGAGAACTTGAATGACACTATAAACTAACTAGAGTTAATTGACTTAGAACACTCCACCCAAAAACAGCATAATGTATGTTCTACTCCAGTGCAAAGGGATCATTCTCCAGTATAGACTGAGTTTCAGTACACAAAGCAAGCCTTGATAAATTAAAAAAGGATTCAAATTATACAAGGTATTTTCTCTGACCACATCAGTGTGAAGCTAGAAATCAGTAACAGGAAAAAAAAACCTGGAAAACATACAAACATGAATATTAAACAACACAATATTAAACTATCAATGGGTCAAGGAAGTAATAAAAAATGAAATTAAAAAATCTCATAAAGTCAAATGAAAATGAAAGCACAGTGCACCAAAACTTATGAGATGCAGTTAAGGTAATAATCAGAGGAAAACTTATAGTAATAAATAACTACATAAACAAGAAGAAAGATCTCAAATTAATAGCTTAATTCAACAACTCCAAGAACTAGAAAGAGAAAAGCAAACTAAGTAAAAACCCACCAGAAGAAAGTAAATAACTAAGATTAGAGCACAAATAAGTAAAATTGAAAATAAAAACACAACAGAGAGAATCAATAAAAACAGAAAGTGCTTATTTGAAAATATCAATACAATTGACAAAGAAAAGAACAGGAAAGATACAAATAACAAAAATAAATAAAAAGTGAAAAAGGAACATTACAATTAACCCAATAAAAATAAAGGGAATTATGATAGAATATTATGCACAACTGTATGGCAAAAAAAATAAATAAATAAATAATAATAATGGATAACAAAGATAAAAAGGACAAATTCTTAAAAGCAAATAACCTACCCTAACTGACTCAAGAAGAAATAGAAAGTCTGAACAGACCCCCTAACAAGGGAAGAGATGAAATCAGTGATTAAAAATCTCCCAACTTCCCATCCCTACATTAGTAGACAGGCAAGAAGATCAGGTATGGATAGGCAAATGGGAATACACATAGGTTTAAAAGATGATATTCCTACATATATGTTTGTACATGCTAAAAAAGCATCCATGTGCAGTTTAAACCTAACAGGAGACAAAGTCACCTACTTACCTTAGGTGAGTAGTAACTGAGGTTTAAAAGTTTGTGAATGATCATCTAAGATGCAACTATTGGTCTCTCATCATCCTGAGCAAAGAATAGTGAAGGAAATCAAAGACATTTGGAAATAGTTAGTCCAAAGGACAAAAGGACCCTAAGAACTTCAGGCTATATGGCTTTGAGACCAGAACTAGACGGTGACCAGCTACCAATGCCAACTACTTGAAAAGGGATCAAAATTGGGGATCCTAGGTAGACTAGGGTGGGAATGTGGAACAAAACTCAAAATCATGAAAGAGACCAGACTTAGAGGTTTTATAGAGACTGGTGAAATCCCTGAGACTACAACGCTAAGTCACCCTTTGGGCCTGGAATTGAACTCAGTCCCACGACTTAACTCTGCCAAATGATAGACAAGCCTATGAGCTGAACATTTATACCATTCCTTAGAGCAATCAACCATGGGAAATCAAAAGGGCAACATTTGCACAGGGAGAAATGTAGGGAGGCAGGAATGCATAATCAAGGACACAGGAAAGAGTAACCAAAGGGGAAAGTGGGAAAAGAGCTGTTACACTGCAGGGAATGTAACCAGTGTCACAAAACAAAATGTGTATGAACTGTTGAATGGAAAATAAATCAGCTTTGTAAAATTTCATGCAAATCACAATAAAAAGTTAAAAAAACAACCACAAAAAAAAAAAACCTCCCAACAAAAAAATCCTGGACTAGATAATTTCATTGGGGAATTTCACCAAACATTTAGGGAAGAATTGATACTGATACTGTTTAAGCATTCCAAAAGATAGAGAAGGAAGGAATATACCCTAACTCATTCTATGAAGCAAACATAACCCCAATATCCAAACCAAAAGTATCCCAAGAGAAGAAAACTAGAGGACATCTCTTATGAATATAGTTGCAAAGTCCTCAACAAAATATGAGCAAACATCATCCAACAGCACAGTAAAGAAAGTCATACTCCATGATCAAGTGAGATTTAGGCTAGGAATACAAGGATGGTTCAACATTACAAAATCAATCAACATAATATACCACAATAGAACCACAGAAAATAACCTAATCATTATCTCTAAAAAAACAAAACTAAAAGCTCCCAATCATTATCTCTAAAGATCCGGGAAAAAAAAAAAAATACAAAATCCAACACTATTTCTTGATGAAAACCTTAAAGGAGATGGGAATTGAAGGGAAATTCTTCAATATGATTCAGAGTATATATGAAAAGCCAATGGCCAACACTATAAATAATGGAAAAAGATTGAGAGTTTTCCCCATGAAATTAGGAATAAGAGAAGGATACCCACTTTCATCAGTTCAATTCAATATTGCTGTAGAAGTCCTGTTGTTATTAGGTGCCATTGAGTCTGTTCTGACACATAGCCAACTATGCACAACAAGCAAAACCTTGTTCAATCCTATGCCATCCTCACAATCATTGCTGTGTTTGAGCCTATCATTGCAGTCTCTGTGTCAATTTATCTTATTGAGGGTTTTTTCCCCTTTTGCTGACCCTCTTATTTACCTAGTGTGATAGTTGGAGCTGTATGTCAACTTGGCTGGACCAAAATTCTGTGTAGTTTAAGCTTTAATGATGTGGTTATTCCCATGATGGGATCAGATAATTATGTTTTGAGCAGCCAATCTGTTGAAAGGTAGTTTCACTAGGGGTGTGGCCTGCTTCCAGTATATCTATGGACATCCTGGGAAAAGAGACATTCCTCTGTGGATTCTGTTGTGCTGCCTACAACTGACCATGAGCTACCAATCCACTGTTTGGCCTGGAGATCTTGGATTCGTCATCCGTTGGAGTCCACAGCCAGTACACTGCCTGCCAACCTTGAGCTCCTCAGCCACTGCAGCTGCAAGAGTCAGGAAAAGCCTCCAGCTTGACGTTTGATCCAAGAACTTTGGACTTGCCAGCTTCTATAAGTGTGTGAGCCATTTTCCTAAGATAATTTTTTTTTCCTCTCTCTCTCTCTCTCTCTCTATATATATATAAGCTTTACTGGTTTTGTTTTTCTAGAGAACCCAGTCTAACACACCTAGAATGATACCGTTCTCCAAGGACTGTTCACCTCTGAGAACATACCACAGTATGAGATACAAAGTCTGGCCATTCTTACTTCTATGGAACATTCTTCTATAGAACAGTGTGTTTTATGGAACGTACTTCCTCCAAGCAGATTTGTTTGTTCTTCTAGCAGTCCATGGTACATTCAAATAAGGCAATCTGATTCCATAAAGATTTACAGCCTTGGAAACCCTATAGGGATTGCTATGAGTTGGATTTGACTTTATAACAATGAGTTTAGTTTTGTTTTTTTTTTTTTTTGCAGTGGGGGAGAATGGCTGAGATTAAATAAATAAATAACAAATGTTGATGAGGATGAGAGGAAATCGGAATCCTTACCCATTGTTTGTGGAACTGCAAAATGGTATAGCCATTGTAGTGTCGTGATTCCTCAAAAAAGTGAAAGTAAAATTACCATGTGACCCAGCAATTCTACTCCTAGGGATATACATAAAAGACTTGAAAGCAGAGAGTTGTACAACAGTGTTCATTGCAGCACTAGTCACAATAGCCAAAAGGTAGGAAGAACCTAAATGCTCATCAACAATTGAATAGATAAACAAAATGTGGTATATACATGTGATGAAATACTACTCAACTAGTAGGAGAAATGAAGTCTTGATATCTGCTACAGTATGGATGCAGCTTGAAGATGTTATGCTGAACAAAATAAGCCAATCACAAAATAATATTTTATCTCACTTACATAAAAAGACAAGGAAAAGCAAATGTTTAGAGACCAAAGTTTATCTGTTGTTACCAGGGGCAGGTGTTGTTGTTGAGGGAGGGAAAAAAGGAGGCTAATGGCAGTGGAAAAATCACATTGATAAAAGGTAGGGTTTCCAGTCAGTTATTGTAATTAGTGTCAATAAGTTGTATACCTGTAAAAAGTTGAATTGACAAAAGTTACATGATAGATGTATTTACAACAACAAAAAAACAATTAAAAGAGTAGCTGCTGACGCAGCTTATGTGCAACAACAGCATACTAACTTAGTGGGGAAAAAAAAAAGACAAAACCATTATGGATGAGATAGAAGAAAGGCAAAAGTTCATTATTCTGCAAAGTATTTAGCATGGCTAGGAAAATTCAACCTGACTTAGAAGCTAAAGTGGAAAGAGGAAGAAAGAAGTTTCTTTAGAGGTATAAAAGAAACATACTTATTTCAGAGTTCTGAAATCACAAACATATTGATGGAAGGTAGTCAGTGCGTGCACACACACTCACACATTCGCACACACATCCTCTTTCCTTTCAGGGTTACAGCCAATTCAATAAGCCTTGTTACTTCCCTTATCTCTTCACTTGTCCTCAAATCTTATGGTGGACTTTTATTACACACTCCATTTCAAAAACCAGGTCATTAATTAGAAAGGGAAATTCTCTTGCTTTTAAATGGAACTCTTTATCTTTTATTTTGAATCCAAGGTAAGGATAGGGAGCTATGTTTCTTTAAGTCTTTTTTTTTTTTTTTTTCCTTACACTCCTGAAGCTTATTGGCATTTGTGTCTTGAAGGTTTTTCTTTTGCATTTGCTCTTTCCATAGTTTCTAGGACATATGTGCTAAGGAAAAAGACCTCAGATTCAAAAATGTTCCACAGAGACAGTTTTATTAAGTCTTAAATGACAAAAACAAATAAACAAAAAAGATAATCATCCAGATGAGGGAAACTGTCAGCATGTACCCAGTACAGAGTCCAGTGGAATCTGCTGAGTCACATTCATGGTGTTTGTTATAAATGATAGAGAACCAAGGAAATCATCACAAGATCACGATTGATGGTTAGCTGGGACTATAGAAGGGGGAAAGGATCAGGAATGGGATATGTATGATTCCAGGTTAAAGCAGGTTACAGAATTGACTATTTTCAGTAAATCATTAAGGACATTCCAAGATAAATTTTTTCAGTAAAAAGGACATGCCCAGGCAAGTTCCCTAGTTCTTTGTGTGAACACTTTTCTGCGTAAAAGTTAATCAACTTTCAACTACACTCTTCCTGTGGGCAAACTGTCCCTCCCTGGATTTGACCCAGACTAAACATAGCTCTCTGGTAGCATAGTGCCTAAGGCACTTGACTGCTAATCAGAAGGCTGGAGGTTCAAACCCACCAGCCACTCCTCGGAAGGAAGGTTGGGCAATCTACTTCCGTAGTGATACTGCCTCAGAAACCCAAGGAGGGGTCGCTATTAGTCGAGTCCAACTGTACAGCACATAACAACAGCAACAAACATAACCAC
Organism: Orycteropus afer afer; assembly: GCF_000298275.1. NCBI lineage: Eukaryota > Metazoa > Chordata > Mammalia > Tubulidentata > Orycteropodidae > Orycteropus > Orycteropus afer. The sequence goes on along the minus strand of NW_006921782.1, from coordinate 4,384,611 downwards.
TACATTGCTAGTTTAATGGATAGCAAGCATTGGGGAAGTAACATAAAAAACTAAAATGTCATCTGAATTTATCTCAAAATTCAAAATAAAGTTAGATCTCCTGCTGTATATCACAGCCTTCCACAAAACAAGTGCTTTAGAATTTCTATTCTCATACAGATCTTACCATTTATTTCCACTTTAGTTAAAATGTTTTGGAAAATGAAAGAAGGCATGAGAAAAAGTACAAAGGATTCATTTTAAAAATAGAATAAATAGAGACAAATTGACTTGGCAAGAGGGGTAAAAATCAACACATGTAATGATTGGGAAAATGTCAATGAAAAGTAATGCCAAGGTAGGTAAGCTTTGGCCATATCCATGTTTTTTGACTTCTGAATTCACACAGAAATTTCTACATCTTTTTTATTCCTCTAAAAAAAAGAAGAAGACAAGAAGAGACTCTTGATGGATTGATTGCTATGACAACTGTGCCTTAAATACAAAGATCTTCTTCTTGAAATTAGAGCCCCCTAGGGCAAATGCAGGAGCTCTGCTAGCATAGTGCCTAAGGCACTTGACTGCTAACCAGAAGGCTGATGGTTCAAACCCACCAGCCACTTCTCAGAAGGAAGGTTGGGCAATCTACTTCTGTAGTGATATACTCCTCAGAAGCCCAGGAGGGGTTGCTATGAGTCCGATCCGACTCAAAGGCAGTGGGTTTGGTTTAGGGCAAATGCAAATGTACTGGGTATTTCTGGCTCATATTTGAAGCTGACTTCCTCCAGTGTCCTCAGGAATTTATATTTACAGCATCTTTTAACCATACACTCCACGTCCTCTTCTGAATCCAGCTTGCACCTCTGGAAGTTCTCTATCAATATACTGCTGCAACCATTTTTTAATTATTTGCAGTAAGATCTTGCTTGCATGCGATATTGATGATATTGTTCAATGATTTCCACATTCTGTGGGATTGGAATGAGTGCAAATATGGATCTCTTCCAGTCAGTTGACCAGGTAGCTGTCTTCTAAATCTCTTGGCATAACTGAGTGAATGCCTCCAGTACGGCATCCTTTTGTTGAAATATCTCAATGGGTATTCCGTCAATTCCCGAAGCCTTGTTCTTCGCCAATTCCTTCATTGCAGCTTCGACTTCCTCATTCAGTGCCATTGCTTCTAGATCATATGTCACTTCCTGAAATGGATGAAGATTGACCAGTTCTTTTTGGTACAGTGACTCTGTGTATTCTTTCCATCTTCTTTTAATGTTCCCTGCATCATTCAATATTTTGTCCTTAGAAACTTTCAATATTGCAACTCAAGGCTTAAATTTTTTCCTCAATTCTTTCAGCTTGAGAAATGCTGAGCATGTTCTTCCCTTTTGGTTTCCTAACTCCAGGTCTTTGCACATTTCATTATAGTAATTGGCTTTGTCTTCTCAAGCTGCTCTTTGAAATCT
>NW_006921782.1:4305221-4382159 GCF_000298275.1 Orycteropus afer afer | reverse complement strand
TGTAGTGATACTGCCTCGGAAACCCAAGGAGGGGTCGCTATGAGTCGGGTCTGACTCAACGGCACATAACAACAACAACAACAACAATGCCTAGGATATCACTCTTTATGTGTTCCATTTCAGTTTTGACAACTTCCAATTTTCCTAGATTCATACTTCATACATTCCTTGTCCAGATTATTAATGGATGTTTGCAGCTGTTTCTCCTCAATTTGAGTGGTGCCATGTCAGCAAATGGAGGTCTCAAAAGCTTACCTTATCCATATGAGTCAGGCTGGTTTTACTCTGATAATGCAGTTCTTTCCCAGTCCTATGTTGAGAGCTTTCTAAGCTAAGTGACTCATCTTCCTCCTCTATATTAGACAATGTTTCCGGACTATTCATAAAGTTGTGCAGTAATAGATCAGACAGTGTCTCTCTGCTATTCATACGGTTTTCCCTAGCTAATTCTTTGAGAAGTGGATGGCCTCCTCCTTCTTCCCAGTCTAAACTAACATTGTATATGCATAGACAAGTTTCAGGACATATCCAGGGAGGGGAAATTTGCCCTCAGGAAATGTGTGGTTGAAAGTAGATTATGCTCACACAAAGAACTAGGGACTTTCCTCAGTGTCCTTTCCTAATTTAAATTAAGTTTTGGGTCCTGGTATTGTTTTCTAGTCACCTTGTGGCTATGACTCAGACCAAGTGGTAATGGTAGTCATGGGTCATATTGGGACCACCAACTAGCCGGTGGTCTAGCCCCAGAACCAATCCTGTAACCCTTTTTAATCTTCAATTATATGCATATCCCAATCATGGTCTTTTCTCTGCTTCTGTATTCCTGCCTGAGACAGTAATGAATAGATCTGCCACCAATCATGATTTTGTAATGATATCATTTGTTTTCAATCATATGTAATTAGCCTCATGGCAGTGACTCAGCCGTCTCCAATCAGCTTTCTGTACTGTGTACATGCTGATGATTGTCTTTGCTTTTGTCTTTGTTCTGTCTAAGGCTTAATAAAAAGGTCTATAGAACATGTTTGAATCTGGGTTCTCTTTTCTTCTAGCACAGAACTCAACACCTGATCCACAGGAGAAAAATTAGACAGTCTGCTTCCACAAAGATTATAGCTTTAGAAAACCTATGAGGCCATTCTACTCTCTCTTATAGGGTTGCTATGAGAGGTATAAGAGCTCTGGTAGCGTAGTGACTAAGGCACTTGACTGCTAACCAAAAGGCTGGCGGTTCAAACCCACCAGCTACTCCTCAGAAGGAAGATGGGGCAATCTACTTCCATAGTGATACTGCCTCGGCAACCCAAGGAGGGGTCGCTATGAGTCGGGTCCAACCCAACAGCACATAACAACAACAACAACATGAGAGGCAACAATTCAATGGCAGTGGTTTTGGGTTTGGCCATCCTCAGAAGTGATGATGTTTCACTCCTACACAATTTTCTTCCATCAAGAATACACAGTCTCTTCATATGAATATTACTATAGAAATATGTGATCAGATAAGGGAAGAGGGAAGAAAAACATTCTGCTAAATTTGAGGAAAATGTGTTCTGGAGACTGGAGGATATTATAAGTAATATTTCTTTCATGAATTTATATGGGCAAAGTGAAGAGGAAAGCTGAAGCAGCTGGATATTAAAAGCTGTTGATGAGAAACATCTAAATTATCCATGCTAACTCTCTAATAAATCAGATTTTCTAGAAAATCATTCTTTTCTTCCCTCCATTTTACCCTGAAGATCTGGATTCTTGTGCTTTGTCTATTTAATAAGGTAAGTGTCTAATCCAAAGGGAAAGAAGCTGACCTTAAAATTTCAGGCTGTTGGAATCAATCTCCACTGAAAGGAGCTACTGCTGTCTCTCAGCCTGCAAGTAGAACATGAAATCCATGCTGGGTCATTAAAATCCTCACTTTCACATGCCCATCTGTAATGACGACAAGTAGTAATCAATGTGATTGCAATGTGTGCTTAATGCTTTCATATATCAATACATGTATTCATGTAGCATGGTTTGGAGAGGTTGGAAATATTTCAAACCTGTATCGATCACCTAAGATTTGAGACTGAATCATGGATTCTATTACACAATATAATTGAAATGGGTGATGATCTAAGTAGGAAAGGAGCTACTAAAGTGACTTTTTTCCTCTATAGTGGGCTGTTTGGGCTTCAGCAGCCCAACACTTGCAGTCTCCAATGTGATACCTAAAGATACTGAACATAAGCCAAATTTCTTTCTAGTGTTAACACCCAGAGATAATACAACTAACAAATATTTCCTTCTGGGAAGCCTCTGAGGATCCCAATTACTCTGAATCAAGAGAGAAGTCAGTCAGGCTTGAAGTCAGGGCCTTGCATTTAAAATCAGCAGAGAAAGGAAAAGTGTGACGAACTGATAAATTCTTAGCTTGTCAGAGCTGCTGAAAACTATTACTGTTAAACTTTACCACCTCTCTTCAGCCCCTCCTTCTCCACTCTGGTATCAATAGGAAATGCAATCAAATCCATTCCTCTTCATCTTCCTGCAAGAGCACAAGGCTGCTAATTGACTTTCTCTAAATTTCAATCCAAGAGGTTATTCTTCAGGATAAGATCCTGGAAAAGATCTTCTTTTCTACTTCTCTCCTCAGCCAGAATTAAACCCAAGAAGTGCTTCTCAAGGTGAGGAAAAGAAGGATGTCTATAGCTGTGTTTGCTGCCAAAGGAATTAATGAAATATTGCAATTGCCACATCCTCTTTAATTAAGTTTCAGCTTGTTTCACACATGGGAGTGCCGTTGTCACAAGGGAATTATAAACGGACACATTGTCCTTCATGGCTATGAAGGCTAGTAGAATGGAGAATGTGGAGAGCATTATTCATGGAGATTTTCCATGCCTCCTTAGAAGGAGTCAGATGACAGGAGTCCCTGAGAAGGAAAACACTGGACCTATGCTTCCAGGATGCATTAGACAGTCTAGCCAGCCATATGGTACCCATTCTTTCAACAATTCTACCCTAGGGGTTGCAGTAAGAAAGTGCACACATACTCTGAGTAAGTAATTTCCTCCTTGGCTCGTGGTGGTACAATGGCTAAGACATTTGACTGATAATCAGAAGGTTGGCAATTCAAGCCTACCAGCCACTCCATGGAGGGAAGACTGGGCAATCTACTTCCATAAAGTTTTACTGCCTCAGAAACCCAGAGAGGGTTGCTGTGAGTTGGAATTGACTCAATGGCAGTGAGTAGGTTTTTTGGTTTTGGTTGTAGCTCTTATAAATCTGATATCCATCTGGGTCCTTAACGATTTAGATATGTTTAACCCAGTAGCTTTATTATAGATCCTATTTTTTTTATTCATCAAGAAATTGGTAAGTAGCTGCTATAGGCATAGTATTGATTTCACAGAGAACAATTGAATTAGTCTTATTTCTTATGCTTAGAGATAACTCAGATGAATCAGCCCTTATGAAACTTGAAGTCTTGTTGTTATTGTTGTTGATGTTATGTGCCGTCGAGTCAGCCCTGACTCATAGCGACCCCTCCTTGGGTTTCTGAGGCAGTATCACTACGGAAGTAGGATTGCCCAACCTTCCTTCCGAGGAGTGGCTGGTGGGTTTGAACCACCAGCCTTCTGGTTAGCAGTCAAGCGCTTTAGCCACTATGCTACCAGAGACTGATATTTGAACAGTGACTATAATGTAATATACATTATAGCAAGAGACATTGCATGCAGTAAAATTCTTTCCCCTAATACTTTTGTTTTTACCAAAATGCTTTCAGCTATGGTTCCACTATCAAATCAGAAATATGCTCTTATATTTCCACATTCTAGCCACAGGTCTTATTTCTGAAAACTAAGAGTGTATTTAAATCCTTGTGTCACTCCTCAGAAGGAAGATTGGGCAATCTACTTCCGTAGTGATTTTGTAGTGATACTGCCTCAGAAACCCAAATAGGGTTTGCTATGAGTTGGATCCAACTTGACGGCAGTGAAATAAAAAATTCAAGATTGGTTTATATTTTCCACACTTTGTGTACTTGATCCATAATATGTTAAGTTATAAGTGTTTTTTGTTAATTTTAAATTTTTTGAGCTTTGTGGTGCAAAGCCTCCACTCTCCCCCTCTCTGTCAGCTCTGTAGTTCTCTATTTCATCTGATGTTGTATAAGCACTTTTTTTTTCTTGTTAAGATTTTAGTATAAAGACCCTTAATCTTGTCTGGAAGCCTTCTACCAGAACTTCTTCCCACCACTGTGAGAGGTACTCTGTCCTTCTAGGAAATTATAATTTTGGTATTGAAAGATGCTCTTTGATATGTTTTTCAACTTTGAAACAGTCACAAGGTCATCTTCTCTTTGACTATCTGTATTTGAAACTTTCTTCCAAGACAATGATCATTATAGATGAAAATTCCCCTCATGCCTATAATTCATACTCAAGTTTTAGAATTGTAGAAGTGGCATGTTTAAATGGACCCTACACAGCCTTGACATCAATGCTTTCATTTTAAAAATAAGGAAAATGGACCCTGGGTATAGGAAATGACAGGTCCAATGTTAAAGTCACTGAAGATATACTCCTATTTTCTTCTGGTTCAGCCATTCATTTTCACTTGAATCAACAGAAGTGGGTAGGAAATGGTGGATTTGATAAGTCTTGGTCTGTACAGCATCACCCTTGGATAAGTGATTTGGGAAAATAGCAAACTTCTCACTCAACCTTGTCAGCCTTCATAAATACACCTCTGTAAGTGACTGTCCTCATTTTTTCTTCCTAAGGTCTGTGATAAGATGTTTTGAATTGATTAATGCCTATAATTCCTTCTTAATATAAGGTGGCTTATTGGAAATAGCTGCCTCTTCAACTGCTAGGAGAAGAGACATATAATAGTTTTATCTTAGGTAGTACAGATTTTTTTTTTCCTCTTATTTGTCTGTATCATGTCCTTCTGGTAAACAGTCTCACTTCCCTCACGTACTTATCCATTTATTTACCATGTAATCATTACTCCTAACATATGTCAGCCACTTGATTTGACACTATGTTGAATAATATAGATTTTGTATATGCCATCGTGTCTGTGCTTGCAGAATTATCTAGCAAGACAATTGTTTGTTTTGTCCATCTATAATGTTTCTTCTGGGAGCCCTAGAAATACTGTGTTTCTTTAAATCAGATCTAGGATAGATAGACATTTTTCACACTTCTTTAGTTTGTCCACACATAATTGGGACATCTCATGCAAGAAAAAAAAGTGATAGAATCTGTAAGACATTGGAATTATGTTTCTTATCCATTACTGATGACAAATTGAACTGAAACTCTTTGTGGCTCTATCCTTAACTAAAGTTACCAGTGTGAATTTTGACAGTCAACTGTTTTATTTTCCTTTGTTGTTGTTGTTGTTGTTATGTGCCATCAAGTCGACCCCGACTCATAGCGACCCCTCCTTGGGTTTCCGAGGCAGTATCACTACGGAAGTAGGATTGCCCAACCTTCCTTCCGAGGAGTGGCTGGTGGGTTTGAACCGCCAGCTGTCTGGTTAGCAGGCAAGTGTCTTAGCCACTATGCTACCAGAGCTCCCTTTTTATTTTCCTTAGACCTGTTTATTTGTGAGGTGCTAACACATTCAATAGTTATTATAAGGTAGTAAATGGTTTGTATGTAGTAACATGCTTATCTTATTATTTGGTATATATCCAGGTTACCTAATAGAGTACGTGGAACATAGTAAGCCCTTGATAAATATTATAAGAAAAAATGAAAGAATAGATGAATGAATGAGTTTTAGGAAAGTATTGGTTATATGCTGGCTGGTCATTTTCCTCCCCACTTCTCTTTCCTAGAACCCCCACATCAATCTGCAAAGAGTTACTAATTGGCACTAATTTTCATGGACTTTGTTGTAATTACAGCCTTGGTAGGAAAATAGTTTTCAGGAATCTCTCTTGCCATATTTAGTAATGATTCTCCGACATTCTTCTGTGTTCTTTACACAGCCTCTTTCCTTCTCAGCTGCTGCCATCTAAGAGGCCTTGCAAGTGTCCCACTTGAGGAAACCCATCTGAAGTCATCTCAGCAAGGCTTGCTTTGGGGCAAGGGCTGGAATGGGAAGGTCTCTTTGTCAGAGGAGCACTTTTGTAGTATAGCTACCACCCAAGTCTACTACATATTCTTTATTTGGGCTTCATTTTTCTGCCAGGATGATGGCCTGGTTTAGGAAAAGTGTGAGGCACTGAATTTGGGAAAAAAAAAAAATGGATTGGGTTAATTTTTTTTTTTTTTTTTCATTTAGTAATTACTTTGCTGCAGCAAATAGAGCTGCATCTGAGTGAATGTTGACATCTAATTTTCAGGTTTTGAATTGCTTGGAGAAGAGCAAATCTCTCTGTATCCACCTACTAACTTTGCACTCTGAGGTAATTATGCAGAACAGAGCATGGTTCTGGGCAGTGTTTAACACAGGTAGGTCATAACTAGCCAGAAAATGGACTTTTCAGGATAGGAATAATAAAGGACTGTAATCTCAGAGAAGCAACAGTGATGCTATTTGATAGACAAACATTTGCAGGATATTGCATGTTTGAAAGGCTTTTTTTTTTTTTTTTGGCACTTGGTTTAATTCATAAACTGTCAATATAATCTGTAAGCAAAGCCTCTTCTGATTCTTGTCCCATTGTTGGGGCAAATTTCCATCTCCACGTGCAAGAGTGTGCTTTATGTGATACTGTTGATCTTCTTAATGTGCACATATATGTATGTATGTATGTATATCATCCAATAGGTGTTTTCTTCAGGTTCCAAATAAAATGAGAAATAGAGGAAAAAAGGCTAAGTGGAAAGGAGCATGGGATCATGCAGTTGGAATTTCAGGGTTGTGAAGGACTTTAAAATAGTCCCTGCATAACACAAATGGTTAAGTGCTCAGCTACTAACCAAAAAGTGAGTAGAGTCCACCTAGAGGCTCCTAGGAAAAAAAGGAAATTGCAGTCACTGAAAATTCTGTTGGGCAGTTATCTTCTGAAGCACAAAACATCACCATGAGTAGGAATCTATTTGATGGTAATTGATAAAGGATTTTAAAGATCATGTTTTAATTCTTTTTTATGCATACACAACCCAGATTGCTGAATTCAGTTAAGCAATTTCAAACCAGTTAGAAGAAATAACTGGATCCCAGATGAATATCTTCTGGCTCCATTTTGAGAATTTTGTTTCTCTACTACCACCCCAAATATTTACTAGAGTATAAAATCTGCTTCACAGCAGCTGCTATAGTGAAACACCTTGAAAGCTATACATTTTATTAGGCAATGGGAGGGTGATTATTGATTTTAGACCTGGAGACTTAACTTGGATATCAGATCTCCCCCTAATGAATAGAAGCATAAGAATCAGAATAAATCTGTTGGGGGTGAGGAGGGTGGATAATGGAGAAAAATTTCTACAGAAAGTAAGGGCTTTCTCTTTACTGACACAAGAGTAATAACCCAGAACTGCATTATTTGGGTGGAGTTTATAAAACAAGAAGATGTTAGAGAAGATCATTGCTTCAGGGAAATTAGGAAGAATTTGGAACAAGCGTAATATGGCCTCTCATCAAAAGAAGAACCTACAAATATAGAAGCATTGAATAACTGGATAGAAGCCTTCAGAATTAAGGAGCAGGTTAGTAATAACTTCTTTCTTCTTATGTCTTTACCCAATTAATGTAGGCAATGTGTATTTTTTAAAATTCTTGCATCATAGCAGGGTATCTTTTGTCATATTTACAAGTAGTTTATTATAAAAGTATATACAACACTTGCTATTTTTTGTAAGAATAAAGGGGGAAATAAGGAAATATAAACATGTATCTGCTTAGTTTTACAAAAGAAATACAGCAGAGATAAAACAGAACACTCAGAGAATTGATTATCTATAAAGCATTGACTAAGAAAAAGAGATGAAAAGATAGGAAGTTTATGGCCTACATATTCAAAATTAAAAATTAAATCGATGAGAATAGAAGAAGAAAAAATGGCCGCAAATACAAACTAGTGATCCCAACTTCATCTTAAATAGTATAACCACACTTAAAGAAAAATAAATGAGTAAATAACCCAAATCATCTTACTAGCATTTTAGAATTATCAAGTTATAATTTATATTCAATGAAATTCGCCAATTTTAATTGCATAAACTGCTTTTAAATGTAGAGCTTGCCTTCTATCTAAGGAGAAAAACTGAAAATCTTAAACTTTGTAAGAAGTTTAGTTTTCAATTTATTTATTATTTTTTGTTTTTAGTAGTGGTATGAGTATAACAATTCTGAAAGTATTTTGTGTGTAGTATAGGACTCAGAGGATGAATAAATGTGTTAATGTTATTGACATCCAGAGTCTTCAGTGTGATAAGATGAAAATGTGAATATGAAATAAGAAAAGTCAGAGAAGAATTCTATAGAGTTAGACTGGATTTGGAGCTATCAATAGGAACATAGATTTCTTGTGTCCACTGAAACGCAAGGAGCAATTACACCCCTGGAACAATGAGCATACCTAGTGCCCAGCTCTTGGTTTCTAAATGTCATTCCCTACTAAAAGGAATGAGGGCTAATTAGATATAGAGCTGATTTCAGGGCTGAAGCAGGGAAGGTAGAAGAATTGAAATGAGCCTGGAGCACCTTATTCAATTGTACTATGAGAAAGTACTCAAAAAAAAAAAAAAAAAAAAAGAAATGAATAGACACAAAAGACAAACCAGACCAAACCCAAAAATATCTGAAATTTTGAAGGCACTTTAATGGCACATGGGAGCAACCCTCAGGGCCACTGGTTATAGATCTGGGACATTTAAGCATCAACAGTAAGATGTGTAATGGATTTTAACACAGTGAATAAAGTAGGAGTCCATGATACTGATACATAATAGATAAATAAACAAAACACATCAAAAACTGTTAAATAAATGGGGGAAATAATTTCCTAAAAGTAGAATGTGGATGATAAATCTGGAGGGAGTAGAGAAATAGGCCACCAATTGTCTGTCAGTTTGTCATACTGTGGTGGTTTGCAAGGTCTGTGATGCAGAAAGCTATGTCACTAGAATTTCAAATACCAGCAAGGTCACCCCTGGTGGACATGTTTTAGCAGAACTTCCAGACTAAGACAAGGAAGAAGGATGTGGCCAGGTCCACTTCTGAAAAATTAGCCACCATGAGTAGCAGGAAATACTGTCTGATATAGTGCTTAAAGATGAGCCCCTCAGGTTGGAAGGTACTCAAAATACGAATGGGAAGAGCCGCCTGAGCCCTGAAAGTAGAGTCAACCTTAATGATAGATGTGGATGGAGGAAAGCTTTTAAGACCTTCATTTGCTAATGTAGCACACTTCAAAATGAGAAGAAACAGCTGGAAATGTCCACTAATAATCAGAATATTGAATGTGCAAATCTAGAAATATTTGAAAGTTTCAAAAATAAAATGGAATGCATAAAGATCAATATCTCAGGCATTAGTGAGTGGAAATGTATTGATAGTGGCCATTTTGAATCAGACAATCATATAGTCTACTATGCTGAGAATGACAAATTAAGGAGGAACATTTCAAGTTCTATCCTGAAGTACAGTGAAGTCAAAACTGAAAAAATCCAAACTCACTGACATCAAGTCCATTCCAACACATAGTGACCTCTGTTGAGTTTCCAAGGTGGTAGTCTTTACAGAAGTAAATTACCTCATCTTTCTTCTACAGAGAAGCTGGTGGGTTTGAATCTCCAATCTTCTGGTTAGCAGTCAAATGCCTTAGGCACTGTGCCACTAGTGCTCCTTCACAGTGAAGTCAGCACTAAGATAATATCTATAAGCCTACAAGGAAGACCAGTGAATACTGTTATTATTAAAACATACTCACCAATCAGTAAAGACAAAGGTGAAGGAATTGAAGATTTTTACCAATATTTGCAGTCTGAAATTGAATAAGCATGCAATCAAGATACATTGATAATCTCCAGTGATCAGAATGCAAAAAGTTGTAAACAAGAAACATTTAGTTGGAAAATATGGCCGTGGTGATAGAAATAATGTCAGATACCTCATGACAGAATTTTGCAAAACCTATGATTAATTCATTGCAAATACCTTTTTATTCAACAACATAAATGGCTACTTTACTTGTGGACCTCACCAGATGAAATACACAAATCATATCACATTAACTACATCTGTGGAAAGAAACAGTGGAGAGACTTAGTGTCATCTGTTAAAACAAGGCCAGGTGCTGACTGTGGTACAGAACAACAATTGCTTCTGTGTAATTTTAAGTTGAAGGTGAAGAAAAGTAAAACAAGTCTCCAAGAGCCAAAATATGACTTTGGCTATATTCCACCTGAATTTAGAGACCATCTGAAGAATAGAGTTGATGCATTGAGCACCAATGACCGGAGACCAGACGAGTTGTGGGATGACATCAAGAATATCATATTTGAAGAAAGCAAAAGGTCATTTAAAAATCAGGAATGGAAGAAAAGACCAAAATGGATATCAGAAGAGACTCTGAAACTTGGTCTTCAACACAGAGTAGCTAAAATGAGTGGAAGACATAATGAAATAAAAGAGCTGAACAAAAGATTTAAAACAGCAGCTCAAGAAGATAAAGTTAAGCATTATGATGGAATGTGCAAAGCCCTGCAGTTAGAAAATCAAAAGGGAAGAACACATTCGACATTTTTTAAGATGAAAGAACTGGGGAGAAAAAAATTCAAGCCATGAGTTTCAATATTGAAGGATTATATGGGCAAAATATTGAATAATGCAGGAATCATCAAAAAAAAGATGGAAATAATACACAGAGTCACATTTCAAGGAGAATTCATCAACATTCAACCATTTCAGGAAGTAGCATATGATCAAGAACTGATGGTATCGAAGGCAGAAGTCCAAGCTGGATTGAAGGAAATGGCAAAAAAAAAAAAAAAAAAAAACAGGCTATAGTAATTTATGGAATATATATTGAGATGTTCAACAAACAGACACAAAGCTGGAAGCCTTCCTTCACTCATTTATGCCAACAAATTTGGAAGAGAGATACCTGGCTATTGGACTGGAAGAAATTGATACTTGTGCCCAAAGAAAAGTGATCCAACAGAATGCTAATGTATCAAACAATGTCATTCATATCACATGCAGGTATAACTTTGCTGAAGACAATTCAAAAATGGTTGCAGCAAAATATTAATGGGGAATTTTCAGATATGGAAGACAATTGAGAAGAGGGCATGGAATGAGGAATATTATTGCTGATGTCAGATGAATCTTGGATGAAAGCAAAGATTATCAGAAAGATGCTTACCTATGTTTTATTGACTGTGTATGCAATGACATTTGACTGTATGGATCATAACAAATTATGGATAACATTGTGAAGGGTGGGAATTCCAGAATACTTAATTGTGCTCATGCAGACTCTGTACAAGGCCTACGAGGCAGTCATTTGAACAGAACAAAGGGGCTGTTGTTAGGTGCCGTGGAGTCATCTTCACTCCAGCTCCATGATCCTTGCTATACTTGAGCTCATCGCCGCAGCCTCTGTGTCAATCCAACTCGTTGAGGGCCTTCCCCTCTTTTGTCCACCCTCCACCTTACCAAGCATGACATCCTTCTCTAGGGAATGGTCCCTTCTGATAACATGACCAAAATAGGTGAGATGAAGTCTGGCCATTCTCACTTCCAAGGAGCATTCTGGCTGCACTTCCTCCAGGATGGATTTGTTAGTTCTTTTAGCAGTCCATGGTACTTTCAGTAATCTTTGCCAGCACCGCAACTCAAAAGCATCGACTGTCCTTTGGTCTTCCTTATTCATTATCCAGCTCTCACATGCATATGAGGTGATTGCAAATATCATGGTTTTTGTCAGGTGCACCTTAGTCCTGAAGGAGACATCTTTGCTCCTCAGCACTTGAAAGAGGTCCTTTGTAGCACTTTATGTCATCTGATGTCCTGACTGCTGCTTCCATGGTTGTGGATTGTAGAACCAAGCAATGTAAAGTCTTGGACAACTTTAATCTTTTCTCCATTTATCATGATGCTGCTTATAGGTCTAGTTGTGAGGATTTTTGTTTCCTTTATATTGAGAGGTAATCCATACTGTAGACTGTATTCTTCAATCTTCATCAGTTAGTTGCTTCAAGTCATCCTTATTTTCAGCAAGCAAAGTTGTGTTGTCAGCATATCACAGGTTGTTAATGATGCTTCCTACAATCGTGATGCTACATTCCTCTTCATATAGTCCAGCTTCTCAGATTATTTGCTCAGCATATAGATTGAGTGAGTATGGTGAAAGGATACAACCCTGACACACTCCCTTCTTGATTTTAAACCATGCAGTGTCCCTTGTTCTGTTTGAATGACAGTCTCCTGGTCTAGGTATAGGTTCCTCTTGAGTATAATTAAGTGTTCTGGAATTCCTGTTCTTCTCAATGTTATCCACAGTTTGTTATGATCCATACAATCAAATGCTTTTGCATAGTCAATAAAAGACAAGTAAACATCTTTCTGGTATTCCTTACTTTGAGCCAAGATCCGTCTGACATCGGCAATGATATGCCTTGTTCCATGTCCTCCTCTGAATCCAGCTTGCATTTCTGGAAGTTCTTTGTCAATATACTGCTACAACCGTTTTTTAATTATCTTCAACAATTTTACTTGCATGCAATATTAATGATATTGTTTGATAATTTCCACATTCTGTGGGATCACCTTTCTTTGGAATGGGTATAATATGGATCTCTTCCAGTCAATTGGCCAGGTAGCTGTCTTCCAAATCTCTTGGCATAACCGAGTTAGTGCCTCCCATGGGACAACTGTTTGTTGAAATATCTCAGTGGTTATTCCATCAATTCCTGGAGCCTTGTTCTTCATGAACTCCTTCAGTGCAGCTTTGACTTCTTCCTTTACTACCATTGATTCTTGATCATATGTCATCTCATGAAATGTGTGAAGACTGGCCAGTTATTTTTGGTACAGTGACTCTGTGTATTCCTTCCATCCTCTTTTGATGCTTCCTGCATCATTCAATATATTGCCCATAGAATCTTTCAATATTGCAACTTGTAGCTAAATTTTTTTTCCTCAGTTCTTTCAGCTTGAGAAATACTGAGCGTGTTCTTCCCTTTTGGTTTTCTAACTCTAGGTCTTTGCATATTTCATTATAGTAATTGGATTTGTCTGCTCAAACTGCTCTTTGAAATTTTCTGTACAACTCTTTTATCTTGTCATTTCTTCCATTTGCTTTGGCTACTTTCCATTCAAGGGCAAGTTTCAGAGTCTCTTCTGACATCCATTTTGGTCTTTTCTTTCTTTCTTGCCTTTTTAATGACCTCTTGCTTTCTTCATGGATGATGTTCTTGACGTCATCCCACAATTCTGGTTTTCGGTCACTGGTGTCCAATGCATGAAATCTACTTTTTGGATGGTCTCTAAATTCAGGAGGGGTATATTCAAGATCATATTTTGGCTCTTGTGGACTTGTTTTAATTGTCTTCAATTTCAAGTTGAACTTACGTATGAGCAGTTGAAGATCTGTTCTACAATCAGCTCCTGGTTTTGTTTTGGATGAAGATATTGAGCTTTTCCATCACCTTTTGCCACAGATGTTGTCAATCTAATTCCTGTGTACTCCATCTGGTGAAGTCCATGTGTACAGCCACTGTTTGTATTGTTGAAAAAAATGTATTTGCAATGAATAAGTAGTTGGTTTTGCAAAATTCTATCATGCAATCTCCAGCGCTATTTCTGTCACCAAGGCCAAATTTTCCAACTATTGGTGATTTTCTTTTTTGTTTCCACCTTTTGGATTCCATTCACCAGTGATAATTAAAACATCTTGATTGCATGTTCAGTCAATTTCAGACTGCAAAATTTGATAAACATCTTCAGTTTCCTCATCTTTGGCTTTGGTGGTTGGTGCATAAATTTGAATAATAGTCATATTAACTGGTCTTCCTTTTAGATGTATAGGTATTATCCTTTCACTAATAGCATTGTACTTTGGGACAAATCTTGAAACATACTTTGTGATGATGAATGGCATGCCATTCCTCTTCAATTTGTCCCAGCAGAGTAGATCATATGGTTGTCTGATTCAAAATCTCCAAAACCAGTCCAATTCAGCTCACTAATGCCTAGGATATCAGTCCTTATGCATTCCAGAACACTTACTTAATTGTACTCATGAGGAACCTATATATAGACCAAGAGGCTTTCATGTAAACAGAACAAGGGGACACTGTGTGGTTTAAAATCAACAATGGAGTGTGTCAGGTTTGTACCCTTTCACCATACTTATTCAAATGGGTACTGCACAGTAAAATCCAGCAAGTTTCGCATCAGGGTTGTAATTTGTCACCACACTTATTCAATCTGTATGCTGAGGAAATAATCCAAGAAGTTGGACTCTATGAAGAAGAATGGGCATCAGGATTGGAGGAAAACTAATTAACAACCTGCAATATACAAATGACAAAACCTTGCTTTCTGAAAGTGAAGACTTGAAGTACTTACTGATGAAGATCAAAGACTATGGTCTTCAGTATGGATTATACCTAAACATAAATTTGAAAAAAAAAAAAAACTCACAACTGGACCAATAAGCAATAAGCAACAGCATGGTAAAAGGAGACAAAATTGAAGTTGTCAAGGATGTTCTTTTTCCACAATGAACACCCATGAATTAACAGTCAGAAAATCAACCAACATACTGCATTGGATAAATAAATCTACAGTAAAAACCTCTTTAAAGTACTAAAGAGTAAAAATGTCATTTGAAGACTAAGCTGTGCCTTACCCAAGCCATGGTATTTTCAATAACCTTGTACGAATGTGATATCTTGACAACAAATAAAGAAGACCATGGAAGAATTCGTGAATTTGGGTTGTGTTATTGGCAAAGAATTTTGAATGTACCATGGACTGCTAGAAGAATGAACAAATCCATCTGGGAGGAAGTACAGTTGGAATGATCCTTTGAACTGATAATGGCCAGACTTTGTCTTACCTGCTTTGATCATGTTGTTAGAAGTAACCAATCCATGAAGAAGGATATCATGCTTGATAAAGAAGAAGGTCAGTGAAAACGGGGAAGTCTCTCAAGAAGATGGATTGATGAGAATGTGAGGATGGGTCAAGTGTGGGTAATATTTCATTTTGTTGTACCTAAGGTGGATTTGAATTAAAACTGACTCAATGGCACCCAAAAACAATGTAACACAGAAATTGGAAAACCATTATTTTGCTTTTACTTTAGGCAAAAGTTGTCAGTGTTGTCAAAAATATGGAGAAAAATTTAATGTGGAATATAATAGTGGTTTAATTCCAAACTATTTTCCAACAGATTGCTTTTAGTTGAAAAAAGAGAAACCAGTTATTATGCAGTGAAAAATTGGACAACACCTTGACCTGATGATCAAAATCAACATCTCCGATGAAGGGCAGATGGATATGGTACCTCCAGCTATGATGCCCTAAAGACACCTCACTTAATCTGGAATTCTGAGGAGGCATGCATTATCTGAATGGAATTACAAGGAAACATTAGACATAATTGGAGGAACAGTTTATAACATAAAAATTCTGGATTATTTAAGAAGGACCCTTAGTAGCACAGTGATTAAAGCTCTTGCCTGCTAACAGAGCAAGGTTGGAAGTTCAAATCCACCAGTGACACCTTGGGAGAAAGGGGTGGCAGTTTGCTTCTGTAAAGATTTATAGCCTTGACAACTCTATGGGACAGTTCTACTCTGTCCCTTAGAGTTATAGAGTTTCTATAAATCAGAATAAACTTTAAGGCTGTAGGTTTTGGGATTTTAGAGCAACTAAAACTCAAAGACTTTTCAATTATTTAAAAATTTGCAGCGAAGGAAGGTGATTGAGATGAACAATTTGTTGCCGGTAGAGGTTGAATAGGGATTGGTTCAATCATTACAAATGAGAGCAAATTTACATAACATTAAAGGACAAGTAGGAGTTGTCTGTAAGGAGCTCTAGTAGTGTAGTGGTTAAGGCATTTGTCTGCTAACCAAAAGATCAGTGGTTCTAACCCACCAGCTGCTCTACAGAAGAAAGATGGGGCATTCTGCTTCCATAAAGATTTACAGCCTTGGGAACTCAGTGGTTGCTATGAGCTGGAATAGGCTCAATGGTGGTGAATTTGGTTTGGTTTTGAGAGGAGTTGTCTGTAAGTAGGACTTTCACAATCCAGGTTCTTCATGTAATAAGCATAATTGGGAACTTGATGAAATTGTAATATAGACTTCACATTCAACTGTTATATCAATGTTAACTTTCCTGAAATAGAAAAATATGCATATATAGTAGAAATTAAATATGTAAAAAAATACTTAATGCACATACTTATTAAGTACATCAACATTAAATTAAATTTAATGAGAGAGAACAAAGATTGCAAAACAGTATAAATATGAAATTGAAAGAGTATACATAGATATTCTCCGAACTAGTCTTGCAACTGTTTAAAATGTTTTTCAAATTATTCCAAAAGGATTTAAAAATAAGTACATTTCTCCATGTCACTTTCAAAAAACAAACTCACTGCCCATGGACTCAGATCTGACTCATAGCGACCTCTCCTTGTGGTTCTGAGGCAGGATCTCTATGGAAGTAGATTGCTCAATTTTCCTTCCAAGGAGTGGGCTGGTGGGTTTGAACTGCCAGCCTCCTGGTTAGTAGTAGTTTGTGTATTTCACTGTACATAAATTATATTTCAATAAAATGTATATTTAAAAAATGCATTTCTCTGTATTGTTTACCATTGAAGAGAAGGTCTCAGCAAAATGAAAGAATGTCTAAATTTCCAAGGAATTAATCCCTAAATTTTGGTTTATAGTAATGCAGGCAGGGTATTTCTTATTACCTCAAGTTTTTTTGTTTGTTTGTTTGTTTTTGTTTTTCCTCTTTTAGTTAAAATAATAATAATAATAATTTCCCTTCCCATATAAAACCAGCTGCCTTTTGTGAATCTTATTTTAATTCCCTTTTTCCTCCTAGCATAGCAATCTCACGGGTATTGTGTATGGGTCTTCATTTGCTTGGAACCACCAAAAAGAGCACAAGTAGGTATGTGTACAAATGGCTCACAGACTTGGGCAGATTCCCAGGTCAGGCCTTCCCCCAGAGATCCTTTCATCTTTCAACTCTAAATTCCATTTTCTGCTCAAGGTAAGCAACCAGATGGCTCCCAGGGCCTCCAAGGGGCCTCCAAGGAAATGAAACTCACTTCACATCTTTTACAAAAGTTGAGAATTACCAGGCCTGACCAGCCAATTGATATTGCCTGATAGGTGTGAGCTACCAGCAAAGCTGAAAGAACTTTAAAGATATTATTTCATTTACTCTCACATGGTCTTTGAGAAGTAGATAAGTAATAAATATCACATGCCCCACTCTTTAAAGGATCAATTGATGCACCAGCATTTTATATACACCATTCACAGAGCTAGGAGCTCTGGTAGCATAGTGCCTAAGGCACTTGACTGCTAACCAGAAGGCTGACGGTTCAAACCCATCAGCCACTCCTCGGAAGGAAGGTTGGGCAATCCTACTTCCGTTGTGATACTGCCTCGGAAACCCAAGGAGGGGTCACTATGAGTCGGGGCCGACTCGACGGCAAACAACAACAACAACAATTCACAGAACTAGTAAAATTTCTCTTCAAAAAAGAAACATTTTGCCTGATTGACAAAGTGATTTTCCTTTGAAAAATTCCTTTTAAGTGATAAGATAAAATACTAATACAAACAAAACAGAAACACTTAGACTTATTATCATTATGCATCATTAGGGACCACCACCAATGGCATAATTTATAGTGTCTACTGAAATCTTCATATGCATTGATGATTCCAAGGTGTGATGCTTGTATGTGTGTGTGTGTGATTTGCCCTGTGGATGATTTCTTCTATTATTTATTCATTTATGTTGTTGTTGAGAATATACATAGCAAAAGATTCACCAATTCAACAGTTCCTGTGTGTACAATTCAGTGTCAGTTACATTGAATTGTGTAAACATTCTCATCTTTCTTTTCCAAGTTGTGCCTCCCCAGTAATATAAACTAACTGTCCCCTAAGTTTTTCATCTAATTTTATTTAGTTATTTTTGTCAATCTGATCCCATATAGCTAGATCTTAAAAGAGCTTTACATTGAAGGCAGTCATTTTTTACTAGTTAAGCTAAACTATTGTTTGGTTTTAAAAAGACTTTAGAGGATATGTTTGTAAACCATATTTATTTAAGTTTCAAAGATTATCTCAGAGGAATAGTTTCAGGGGTTCATCTTACCTCAATAGTTATTGAAAGTCTAAATTTCGTGAGAATTTGAAATTCTGTTCTGTGTTGTCCCCATTATTTTGATCAGGATTATTCTATGGAATCTTTAATCAAAATGTTCAATTATTGTAGCTAGACACCATCCATTTCTTCTGGTCTCATGGCAAAGGGGGCAGTTATTCATAGAACCTGCTTGTTGATGACTTTAATGTGATTACTCTTTGAATTCTCTGGGTGGTAGAAATGGTTAAGCATTTGACTACTAGATAAAGATTGGTAGTTCAAAACCACCCAGAGGTGTTGTGGAAGACCTGAAGATCTGTTTTTCAAAGATTACAACCTTGAAAACCTGTACAACAACTCCTCTTTGACATAGATGGTGAAATTTTGAGATATATAATTTTTTGGTTTTACAGAGATGTTTCCAAATGCTGCCTGATCGTGGGGCTGAGAGGAAATTGAGACATGGCCACATCTAATATATTTCATTTCAGCAGGATCATTTCTTTTACAAATAATCCATGAGGATTAAATTCTTCCTTATTATCCTAGAGATTGAAAAGATGGTAGGAACATAATGTAGAAAGGGGAATTGTAACCAAATCATATAGTCTATTTAATTTTAACAGATTCCATATTTTTGCTCTATGTATTTCACTAGAGCTTTCAAGGATTATAACTCAATTTTTCTTTTATCTTTCATTTTGAATTTACTTTTAATACTGTTGACTTTCTTTCTGCAATCTCTGAATTCGCTTTCTTCTTCCACCCTTTCTTCAGCATGATTCAGTTGTCATAATTTTTTTTTTTTTCTTCTCAAACACTTTGAGTGTTTTTCACTCCTCTCTATCCTTCTGACTGATGCTTTTCCTCCTTCAGACTGAATTTTTGAATCTCACCTAAGGTCCCGTCTTTCTTCCTCAACTAACAGTTAATAAATATTACAAAAATGCTGTGATCTTGAAGAAACTTCAAGGTTTTTATTTATGAAATTCTTAAGCATTGTTATTTTAACAAGGCTATAACGTTGAAGTCCATAAAATTTTCTCCCCTGTAGGTCATGTTGTGAATTCATTTCTTATTTTGTGGCTTAGGGTTTTACATTGAGATTTGTTAAAAAAAAGTGTTTATGGGGTGTTTGCTGATGGTACTCCAAAGCTAATCTCTTCTTCATTTGAAGCCTACTACCCAGTGAATAACAAAGCCTGGGCTCTGGGCTTTTTGCAGGTAAGAATAACTAATAGCGGGAATTTAGTACAATTTTCTACTTAACATTTGTTAAGAAAATGTATTATTACATATGGCCAATCTCATCCTACAGTAATTCAGGGAAATTATTTATTTTCCATGTTAGAAGTTAAGCTAGTTGCACAAACTACTTTGTTAATTCATTTGGAAAATGCTTATTGTGCACTGAAATTAGAAGGCATTGTTTAAGCTGAAAAGTAAATGTGGGGCATACAATGATACAATGCTCTCATGAAGCTTATGTTCCAAGAAATAGGCATACAAACAAACAAATGAATAGAGTAACCAGGTGGTAAAACATCCTATGAAGAGAAACAACAACAAAAAGGAATGTGTGGGTGTGTGAAAAACTGAATGAAATTCAAGAGTGATATCTCTGAAAAGGTGTCATCTGTTTTGATTATTGGATAATAAGGAGGCTTTCCATCAAGGAAGTATGAGTAAAAACACAAAAGTCCTAAAGCAAGAAAGAGACTGATGTATTTGCACAACAGAAAATCCTGTATACCTGATTTCAGCAACTTAGGGGAGTATGGAAGGAGATGGCTTTGAAAAAGTGAGCAGGGGTGTGGGTGAATTTGTAGGACATGGTAGGCTGAGATGAGGAGTTTCATCATTTCTGATTTTATGGTTATTTTACATCTAAGATACATTCTTTGGAAGAGGAGGGCACTAAGGGCATGAGGGCAGTATCTTCTGACCTCTGACTTTACAAGGGGGAGAGAGAAGGGCTAATAGCCTTAGCCCAAAGCTGAATCCTATGAGGCAGGAGTCAGACATGCCGCCATCCTCCAACTTTTCTATCAAGTCTGACATCAACCATACCTCCCCTGGCACTCATTACTTCTCTGCTGGGTTTAATAATTTGTTGCAATGGCCACACAAAGCTCACAGACATTACTTACGATTATGGGGTTTATTATGGAAGTAACAGGTTATCATTCAGATACAGAAACTTCCTCAGGATACAGTTCTTCAATCAGAACACTATCCCTTTTGCTTTGACTGATGGCACACCTCTCTTTGGCCATTGGCCTCTCATCCTAGCCTGCACTCTGCTTGAGAAGTATTACACTACTTCTTAGCCTTGCTGATAGGTATACAGTAGGTACATGCCACTCCACCAACAAGCAACAAAGCATTCAAGTTTGCTTGCTCTGTGGGACAGCCAGACAGTTGCTTTATTATTTATTTATTTATTTATTTACATCCTTTGCCAACACCATAATTGAAATGCATCAACTCTTTTTTTGTTCTTCCTTATTCATTTCCCAGCTTTTGCATGCACATGAGGAAACTGAAAATACCATGGCTTGGGTCAGGACCTCCTCAGTCCTCAGAATGACATATTTGCTTTTTAACACTTTAAAATGGTCTTTTCCAGATGAAGTGCCTAATGAAGTAAGTCATTTGGTTTCTTGACTGCTGCTTCCATGGATGTTGATTGTGGATCCACGTAAAATGAGCTCATTGACAACTTCAATATTTTCTCCATTTATCATGATGTTGCGTATTGGTCCAGTTCTGAAGGCTTTGGTTTTCTTGATGTTGTGATGTAATATATGCTGAAGGCTGTAGTTACTGATCTTCATCATTCATCAGTAAGTGTTTCAAGTTCTCTTCTAATACATTAGATAATATAATTTAATACATTATACATTATACTAGATTAGATATGATAATATAAGATGATAGATAAAATCTAAGGTATATGATACACTGTACCTTATAACACATAAGATAAGATGATATAAGTCTTCTTACATATTAGATAAGAAAATATATGCAAAACACTAAGCATAATGCCTGTTAATCTAATAACCACTATATACAAAGTTTGTTATTTTAATAATAACCACTTGCATCTACATAATGCTAAAGTTTTGCAAGACATCTTTATATGCATGATGTCATTTGATGCTTACAGAATTCTCTGAAGCTAAAGTACTTGCACAAGTTGATGCAGCTTTAAGTATTTGAAATAAATTGCTACTTCTAAAGAGCTAAGCTAAACTACTGTTTGGTTTTAAGAAGACTTCAGAGGATATTTTTCCTTTAAAGTTTAATGATTTTCTCAGGAAAATAGTTTCAGGGATTTATGCAGCCTCCAGGATTCCAGAAAATCTGGAGTTCATAACGTTGTGAAATACCTAAACAGTAGGTACTTTTTAGGAGGAAAGAGAAAGACAGGGAAGGAAGGGAAAATGGTCTGGAGGCAAACTAAATGGGAACGGGATTCAGTGTAGGCTTAACATTTTCTTTTATAAATACTCTAAAAACATTTCATTCACATGTGCATAACAAAATCATCAGTCCATTTTGTATATTGATTAGAATGTCATTAAAAGAATATCTTTCATTCTTTTGGAGAAATCATGTTAAAAATTCATAGCCAAGTTGGTTCTCCATTAAATTTACATATCACTCCTTAAGGGATGCAGATGATCCAGTATTTTCTATTTCAGATTTATTTCTGTGACATATAGCCACATGACATGGTACCTCTTTGGGAGATACATAACAGGTAAATGCTTCACATAGGAGTGGAAGAAAGATCTGCACACTTCAAATAGCAAGGAGATTGGGAGAACATCACTAGGAGAAATGCATAGCTATTTTCAATGCAGTGCCTCTGAGTAATGTCCTCCTCCAGCACAACTGCTTTGTCTTTGAGTAGAGAAATAGGACCAAGGCCCAAGAAGTGGCACTAAAAAGATTAGAAAGGAAGTGTCTGCCCCTGAGATGTTTTCCTGTACATTACGGCTGTGTTGTCTTCATGTTTATCAACATACTTTCAGACATTTTCTCTCTTTTATTCAAGGAATGTGACTTACCATTCCTGATAGCCTTGTTAAGCCTTCAGGTCAATGACAAATACACTGAAAAAATAAATAAATACTGCCATTGAGTTGATTTTTGACTCATAGTGACCCTATTGGACAGAGCAGAACTGTTTCATAGGGTTCCCAGGGCTATAAATGTTTAAGGAAACACATTGCCTTATCTTTGTCCCTGGAATGGCTGGTGGGTTTGAATCACCAAACCTTCTGGTTAGCAGCCAAATGCCTCAACCACTGCACCACCAGGGCACTGACTTGACACACAAAGGCCACTGGCATGTAAAATTTACATCATCCTCTGTCTCAGGCAAAATGCAGGATTAGAAGGACTCTGAGAGCTGCCATTTTGTGTTTTTTCCTAGTTCATGTTGACCTTAGACAAAGTTGTGAAATAGTTGATCTGAAATTGATCTTTGTTTTTTGTTGTCTGTATTCAATTCATCTGATTTAACCTTTCTCTTATGATTTAAGTCCACATTCTATGAGACACAGTGGGAAAGGTTATACCAAGATGTAGAGAGTCACAAGCTATAGTCCCTCTCCAGAAAGGGTTTCAATAATTGACATAGTTTACAGACATGTCTAGCATGAGAGGGAGACAGTTTAGAATGGATAAATTTTTTCCAGACATATGTGGTTGAGGGTCACCAAACCTACCCAGGTAAGGAAATAGTTACAAATGACATGATCCTAATGATTTGTCCTTAGAAAAAGTTATTGGTTAGACACATTACACTGAATGTCCTTAAACAATTCCTCGTGTGTGATAAAGTACTGGTATTATGAACAAGGGATCATTACTTAAAAATCCTTTGGACCTGACAGAAGTTTATAGTTTTCAGCATCTGATTGCTGTACACAGTATATGCTCACTAACATCTGTTGATGATTTAAACTGCAAATGCTGGAAAATTCTAACGTAAGTTGTTGTACCTCAGTTTGATGTATTTATTACATTTATGTAAGCTAGCTCTCCAAATTGCTTCCCAGAATTCAATAATGTAGTTTCCTTCCATGATAACAAATAATGGCCCAAAGGAAAAGGAATTGAGAATATGGAGCATATTTTCAGTTCAAGTTATAAATGAGATAGACAGTTAATAGTGTCTTTTATACTGCTCCAATGAACAGAGTTTCACACACAAAAACCATCACACTATTGACAATTAGGCACATAAAGCCACAAAGACTCATAGTCAGTGACATCCCAGAGATCTTGTTTAAGGAGCTTGTCCCTGAACACTTATACAAAACACACACATACACACACACACACTCACAGCCCTACCTAGATCTCAATCCTCTTATTTTTGTTTACCTAAACAAACAACTTATGTTACTTACAAGTTTACAATAGGCAACATTTTCCATTGCTGGCACTGAGTAATGGATTATAGTCTCGTTATTTTCCTTGACCCAGATGTGGTGTATTACAGAGAAAAAGTGGACTTAGAATCAGAAGATGGAGTATGACTTTCAACTTAGCACATATCAGCTCTTTGTCCTTTCAAACATTACCTATATATTCCTTTATTCTCTTTGAACCTTGTTTCCATTACTTAAATAAGAGTTTAAATATAGCTTGAAAGTATTCAGTCATTACTCCATGCACATTTAATACATCTCAGAAAACTTCATGAAAGCTCTAACTCAAAGGTTCATGTAATTGTATGAGTTTTAAGTTGAATGGAACTTAGAGGCTGTTTTTGTGACTATTGCCCTGACTGATATTGAACCCTTTCACCTGGTGATCAGTGGCTTGCGTGGTGTCCTTGAATGGCATGAAAGAAAGTGAAGTTCAGTGTCAGTTAGAATGAGTTAACTTGAGAATAACAGAAAACTCAATTTGTAATGATTTTTAAAATGGGATTCATTTTTCTCCTAACACAAGATTTCTAGACATGGGAGGCTGTAGCTCTTCGTTCAGCATCTCAGTGCTGCCACGGCCAGAGTTTCTACAATAATTCTTGCATTTCCCTTTATGATTGTAAGATAGTGGCCTCAGCTTTGATATCGAGTGCCATTCAAGACAGAAAAATGAGAAAGAGTATGAGGCCACATCTACCCTCTTTCATCAATAAAACTAATCTTTTCTTGAAAACCTCCAGCAGATACCTACTTTCAGCACTGGCTAAAATTAAGAACTGTTGCCACCCCTAGGAGTAAAGGGGGATGGAAAAGCAAGTTTTTACCTAGATACAACATTTTTCTGAACCTAATTTGATTTTACTATCAAAGAAGTGGGAGGGAAAGAAAATTGGACATTGTATCACAATATCTGCCATCAACTTTATTTACTTATTTTTTGTTATTGGAAACTAGAACCTTGGTGAAAGAATTTAAAATTAAATTATTTTCTCTAATCAAACACAAACATTATCTTTACACTGGGATTTCTATTCTAATTGCCAATCTCCACTGGCATATTTTCATGTATGAAACATTTCTATGAAATATTTCTATTACCTCAATATGACAGTTCTCAAAGAGGATGATTGCATTGGATATTAAAGTGACTTTTCTCATTAGTTACACTAATGGAGGGACATTTAGCTTCTTAGAACAACAGTTATCCAAGATACGTAATAAAAAAAAAATTCAAACTATGTTTTTTGTTTTTGTCTGATATATTTGTACCTATGGAAATCAGCAAACAGAAGGAATCGGATCAGCAAGGCATTGACTTGTGCACACATGGAAGTTTACCAACAGTAGCTAATTAGTAGCTGTAACTGGATGAATTATAAATGGTGAAAACACTGCAAATTAGTAAGTCTGACTCCTATGCAGGAAGATGATCTTAGTCTAACTGTAAATATGGAAGGAATCAATATTGTGTTTCTTACAGTTTTAAAGAGAAAGATGCATGCTTATTTATATGAGTAAAGACTGTCTGCTCATTTGGTGATGCTATAGAGTCATACCCTTCATGTCTTGCTGCATTTATTCAAATACTTAACAGTTTCTATCAGTGTTCAGAAAGGTTAGTGCAATAGAATAGCATTTATGTGGTCAGTATACAGTGCTTGATGATAAGAATTGTATGCCCTGTGTTTCCAAAACATGATTTTGAGGAAGAGTCACAAAGGAGAGGCAGATGAGGGGAGGAAAAAACAAAACAAAACTGTGTAGAATGAGTTTTGGAACGGGAAAAGCAATCTATCCATATTGCACAACAGTCTAGATACATTTCTTTAGTTCCCTCCTTTATCAGTTTTCTTTGGGAGAAGTAACATTGAATATGGTTTCAGCTTTGGAATTACAAAGATATTATGAAATTATGTCCACTCTAGGAGTTCTTAATAAAAGGTATAGACATACATAGACTTATCTGTCTTAAAGCATATAGGTGTCATTCTCCATGAAAATTCTCTTATCTCATATAGTTTGATGCATAAATGGGAAAAAAAAAAAATGTCAAAACTTCCCACAAGTTGAAGGAATATAATATCTGAACAACTTCACATTTCCACTGTAATTACCCACACCAAGGCAGCATTGTACTGACTTGGTGCTAGTGACTAATTTGATTGAAATCATATCCAGGACACGATATTCTCAAAGATCCTGATTAGCATCCTTACAGATTTCTTTAGGAGATCATCAATCAAAACACCATGGACCAGCAGAAAGGTTTTGGCTATACAGTTTGGTATCTGATCTGTCTTAAACTTTAATTTCAGAATAATTCACTCTGCTAATTGCTTTAAAAAGTTTACAGTCTTTTGTAGGTTTGGAAAACTACAGTTTTCACACATGCTTAGTTGCCCCAAGAGACTCACCAAGGCCATTTTCTGGGTTTCCCTTCAGCTTGGTTGATGTCCTTCCTCTCTTGTCCCTATCATTAGTAAAGTGGAGCACTAACAAAATAGAGTCATTGATATGCAAGTACTTACACCAATGTACTGCAAGTCAAAAGAAGCTTGGACAACACCAGAACATATTCTCTGTGTGGTCAGAAACTTTTTGAACTCAACAATATTGTGGACAGCATTATAAATCCTTGAGCCATTTCACCAGGGGTGTCTGTTAAGAGAAGACCATTGTAGTAGTACCCATATGCTATAATATGAAAATAAGCAGATTATGTCAATGTAAAACTAAATAAGATAAAGGTTGTGTACTCAGCTGCATAAGAAAAAGCCTATGCAAAGCATGACTTTTTTATTAGAGATATAAAACCAGGCTGAACTTGAATAGTGATAAACCATGACTGGTCATGGCCAATAAAGTAAAATATAATTTTCACTTTCCTGCCTTTCTAGGAGCTCTGGTAGCATAGTGCCTAAGGCACTTGACTGCTAACCAGAAGTCTGGCGGTTCAAACCTCCCAGCCACTCCTCGGAAGGAAGATGGGGCAATCTACTTCCATAGTGATATTGCCTCGGAAACCCAAAGAGGGGTCGCTATGAGTCGGGTCAGATTCAACAGCATATAACAACAACAACTGCCTTTCAAGCATCCATGTTGTGGAGAAATGTTCATATCCTTATAATCCTATTTAGCCCATATAGACCCAGGAGCAGGTACCTTACTCAAGACTAACAAATTAGAATACCTCACTCTCACCCTGACCGTAGGAGTTTGGCTCAGGTATGGTCATGTGACCCAGCCTGATGAATCAGAGTCCCCACCAGATCATTTATCAAAGCTATGCTTCCTAGAACTGCATGCAACACTCTTTCCCTTTATGTAGAAAGAAAACGTGCCCAAGAGTGAATCTAGTGGAGAGAAAAGCAAAGCTAAGAAATGGAGGAAGTCTGAGAGACAACAAATGCGAACAACACAAGAGAGTGAACACTAGAGCTTAGTAATCATTACAGGAGCTGGCATCAGCTGTAGTTGATCCTGGATCTATCTTAGGGCCTTTATTGCTGGTAAAAACCAAACCAAACTCACTGCTGTCGAGTCGAATCCAACTCAGGCGACCCCTCCTTGGGTTTCTGAGGCAATATCCCTATGGAAGTAGATTGCCAAATCTTCCTTCCAAGGAGTGGCTGGCAGGTTTGAACTGCCAGCCTTCTGGTTAGCAGTCAAATGTCTTAGGCACTATGCTACCAGAGCTCCTTTATTGCTGATAGAGATGTACATATATATATATTTTTTTTTTTTCTAAGCTATTTTGGGTTGAAATTATCTCACTTAAAATTATGATAATACTGTCAAATATACAAAATAGAAGTTAAAATGAATTCCAGAAACTGGCTTGTCTGATAAGAGATACTTAGAATAAAGTCAAAGTGCCATCATACTGCAAGCCAAACCAAAGATGGGCTGTGTTGTCAGTAGACTTGACAATCTGGACCTGTTAGAGCTGTCACACATGGCTTTTTACATCAGCTCTTCACTGTTATGACAGATCCTGGCAGTAGCAGTCTCTGACCTCATTAGTGCCATGCTCTAGGAAAATTGACAAGACAGTACTTTTCATGAAAATTAGAACTCAGAGCTGAACAGAGTGATGAAACTTCAACAGGGAAACAGAGTAGCGAGTAAGACGGTGTCTGTAGCTAGAGTTTGGGATTACTTTTGCCAGAAAAATTGAGAGTTGAAATCACTGAGACCAAAAAAAAAAAAAAAAGTCATAAGTTTAGGGCTCACAATCTACATGCTGTCTAGAAATTTCTCAATATCTCCTGAAGCTGGGGGATCATATGCAGATTTTGGCTTGAGGGCCCAAGCTTTAATCTTAAACATTACTTTTCTACCCCAACCATAAGCAGTCCTGGATATAAAGACTCATGTATAAATAGCATGAAATATATGGGAGTCTTGCTTTGTGAATATAAAAAAGAGCCTAGAGAAAAACAAAATTATCTACTTAATTTGAAAAATTAAAAAAAAAAAAAAAAAAAAATCAAATTCAGCACTTTAACCTGGATATAAAGACTCATGTATAAATAGCATGAAATATATGGGAGTCTTGCTTTGTGAATATAAAAAAGAGCCTAGAGAAAAACAAAATTATCTACTTAATTTGAAAAATTTAAAAAAAAAAAAAAAAGAGGAGCAGTGCTTAACTGTATCTGTTAAAGCTTTAACCAAAAAGCCACAGGACAAAAAGGAAAGGGAGCCTGCAGATCAGAGGTTAAAATCTCTTCCAGATCATGTTCCCTTTACACGTAGCAATTTGATATACATCACTCCAGTGTTTTTTAACTTAATAACTATGTTGTGAGGCTCATCTGGAGAGCAGAGTCTTGTACACATTGGCTTTTTAACAGCTCCATGAGGGAATTGATCACAGATACTCTCTGGTTTTAACCTCAAAGCATGGGGTGGGCTTTGTTAAGTGCACTCACTGTCAATATTTCTCTTCCATACATAATGCAGAGCACACACTCTCAGTCCTAACTGGGTAATTCAGAGTTCAATACTTAGGAGAGTGTGAGAAGGGAAAAAAAAAAAAAAATCACTTTATGTTTTATAATCAAAAGCTTTATGGAGATCACACCTTTGGTGCATTTAACTTAGACTGTAGTGACTGGAAGTGATTTATTTCTATTATAGTTTATTCCCCATGGAAAAGATACTAGCGATCTGGTCAATGCTTTAAAAAATTCATACTCGGTATAAGTTTTCTGAGGCTTCTGGTGAGGGGGACTGAGGTTGCAAGTAGGTCAGTGACATTTTCAGTCATAAAATATGGTATAGTTTATCCATATGATTTGGCATAAACCGATAATGTCACCACTGTTGTTATTTAAAAAAAAATCATATGATATGTACACGTATATTCTATATATAGATAGCAGAAAGGATTTGATAGACTATTTTTTGGAGAGCCGTAACATTTTTAACAGTGCACAAATACCTAGAGAAGCAATTAAACCAATTGCATTCCAGTCAGTTCTGATTCATGGCGACAAGTGACACCATGTTTGTTTGTTTGTTTGTTTTAATTGTGATTTAGATGAAATTTTACAAAGCAGATTAGTTTTATGTTCAATAGTTCAAACACATTTTGTTTAGTGACACTGATTATGGTTCTCTGCAATAACAGCTCTCCTCCCACTTCCTCTCTGTGGCTACCTTTTCCCTGTGTCCTTCTTGCAAATACATTTCTGCCTCCCTACCTTTTTCCCTGTGCAAATGCTGCTCTTCTGATCTCCCACCATTGATTTTCTAAGGAATACATCTCCCTAGTGTAGGTGGTCAACTCATAGGTCTGTCTTTTGTTTGGCTTTGAGTTAAGCCACAGGAGTAAATTCAACTCCAGGCGCTACGGATGACTTAGGGCCATACTATTGGGAATTTCACCTCTCTCTATCCAATCAGTAAGACTCGTTATTTTTATGCTTTTTTAATTTTGTTTCACATTTTTTTCTCCCCCTCTCTCCAGGATCTTCAATTGTGATCTCTTTTTGAGTGGTTGGCATTGGTAGCTGGGTACCACTTAGTTCTTTTGGTCTCAGGATCATATAGACCGATGTCTTCATGGTCCTTTAGTCCAATGGACTAACCGTTTCCATGTATATTTGGTTTTCTTTACTCTTCTTGCTCCAGATAAGGAGAGACCGATAGTTGCAACTTAGATGGTTGTCCACAATCTTTTAAGACCCCAGTCACTACTCACTAAGAATAAGATGTAGAACAATATTTTTGTATATCATGTGCCAATTGAGTTTGATGTCCACTATGACCATGTTCCCTGACCCACAGGCCCAGAGACTTACTCCCTCAAGGTGCTGAGTTAAGGCTAAGGAGTTATCCTAATTTTGCCCCCCGTTGAGTTTATACTGTATATGGACATTTTTATACCCACACAAATACATATGTAAGAATACCATGTTACAAACATACGTATATTGCCATTGAGTTGATTCTGACTCATAGTGACCCCCATTGGGTTTCTAAGCCTGTAAATCTTTATGGAAATAGATTGTCTCATCTTCCTTCTGCATGGCAATGGATGGGTTTGAACAACCAACCTTCTAGTTAACAGACAAATGTTTACCCACTACACCACCAGAGCTTCTTAAACATGTTATGGTCATGGATATATTCTCATTTGCCTATCCACACCTGATCTTCTTTCCTATGGAGCCATTGTACATTAGTGTTCGCAACTAATGCTAATGAAGTATTATGTACGCAATAGTATTGACCTTTATTGTCTACCTCGTGTGCATCTCTCCATGTCTCCTTTTTCCTTAGTGATATTCTGCTAGTCACATACTTTTGTTATATTATTTTTCCCTTTACCTATATCAACGCTTGTCTCTTAACTGTTGTTGTTGTTGTTAAGTGCCGTCGAGTCGTTTCCGACTCAAAGCGACCCCATGCACAGCAGAACGAAACACTGCCCAATCCCATGCCAGCCCCACAATCCCTGCTATACTTGAGCCCATCATTGCAGCCACCATGTCAATCCATCTCATTGAAGGCCTCCCCCTCTTTCGTCGACCCTCTACCCTACCAAGCATGACATCCTTCTCCAGGGAATGGTCCCTTCTGACAACATGACCAAAATAGGTGAGACGAAGTCTGGCCATTCTTGCTTCCAAGGAACATTCTGGCTGCACTTCCTCCAGGACAGATTTGTTAGTTCTTTTAGCAGTCCATGGTACTTTCAGCATTCTTTGCCAGCACCACAACTCAAAAGCATCAACTCTTCTCTGGTCTTCCTTATTCATTGTCCAGCTCTCACATGCATACCAGGCGATTGGAAATATCATGGCTTGTGTCAGGCGCACCTTAGTCCTCAAGGAGATATCCTTGCTCCTCAGCACTTGAAACAGTTCCTTTGCAGTTGACTTTCCCAATGCTATATGTCGTCTAATGTCCTGACTGCTGCTTCCGTTGGCATCGATTGTAGAACCAAGCAATGTGAACTCTTTGACAACTTCAATCTTCTCTCCATTTATTGTGATGCTGCTCATTGGTCCAGTTGTGAGGATTTTTGTTTTCTTTATGTTGAGATGTAATCCATACTTCAGACTGTATTCTTCAACCTTCATCAGTAGGTGCCTTAAGTCATCCTCACTTTCAGCAAGCAAAGTTGTATCGTCTACATATCTCAGGTTGTTAATGATTCTTCCTCTAATCCTGATACCACGTTTTTCTTCATATAGTCCAGCTTCAAGGATTATTTGCTCAGCATATAGTCAGCCCCAGGGACAACTCAGGGATGCCCAAAGCAGCACGCCAGAAGAGCAGGAGAAAGGGGATTAAAAGCCAGGAAGCCAGACAGAGGTACAGTCAGCCACAGGGACCCAGGTGGGGGTGATACAAGAGGTCTCCAACAGCAAGACAAACTTGTCTGTCGGTATGTCCTACTGTGGTAACATGTAGACGTGAGTTTTGAGGCAGAGCCTCTGGTGTTTGAAACCCAGTGAGATGCACCTGGTGCACAGGTAACAGCCCAGCTTATAGACTGAGACAGACTAGAAAGAAGGAAGAGGCCATCCACTTCTCAAAGTCAGGGAAAACCTTATGAATGTCTCTTAACTAGCCATCTAATTTTCCTTCCTTCCTCATCCCTCCCATCCCTGGCAATCAACAAAAAAATTTCCTTCCTTATGTAAACTTTTCCTTGAGTTTTTAAAATACAGACTCATACAATTTTTGCCCTTCTGTGATTGACTTATTTCACTCAGCACAATGTCCTCCAAGTTTATCCACATTATAAGGTGATTCACTGATTCTTCATTATTTTTTAATGTTGCATGTATTCTATTGTGTGTATGTATCATAGTTTGGTTATCCATTCATCTGTTGATGGATACTTAGATTGTTCCATCTCTTTACTATTCTAAATAGTGCTGCAATGAATACAGGTGTGCATATATCTATTTCTGTCTCAGAACTCACCTCTATAGGACATATTCCTAGTAGAGGGATTGCTGGATCAAATGGCATTTCTATTTTCCAAATTTTTAAAGAATTGCCATAGCATTTTTCACAGAAGTTGTAACATTTTACAACAACATTATGAAAATTCCAATTTCTCCCTATCCTAACCAGATTTTGTGGTTTTCTCTCTTGTTGAGCTTTTCTATATTGCTGGCATGAGATGAAATCTCATTGTTGTTTTCATTTGCATCTCTCCACCAGCCACTCCTCAGAAGGAAGGTTGGGCAATCTACTTCCGTAGTGATACTGCCTTGGAAACCCAAGGAGGGGTCACTATGAGTCAGGGCCAACTCGACAGCACATAACAACAACAACAATGGCTAATGAGCATTTCTTCATGTGTTTGTTGGATGCCTGAATATCTTCTTTGGGAAAGGGTCTGCTTATGTCCTTTGCCCATCTTTTAATTGGACTGTTTGTCTCTTTGATGTTGAGGTGGTGAAGTTGTCTGTAAATTTTAGAGATAAGTCCCTTGTCAGATATATTGTTACCAAATAGTTTTTCCCAATCTATATATCCTCTTTTTACTCTTTCAAATAAGTCTTTTGATTCACATAAGAATTTAATTTTTAGAAGGTCCCAGTCATCTAGTTTCTCTTCTGCTGTTTGTACATTGTGGGATATGCTTAATAGTATATTTATGTCATAAATTAGGGCATAAGTTTGCCCCTATTATATCTTTGAGGAACGTTGTAGTTTTGTCTTTTATATTTAGGTCTTTGACCCATCTTGAGTTCATTTTTGTGTATGGTGTGAGTTATGGTTCCCATTTCATTTTTCTGCAAATGGATATCCAGTTTTGCCAGCAGCATTTGTTGAAGAGACTATCTCTTCTTCATTGAATGAGTCTTGCCCCTTTATCAAAGATCAGCTGTCTGTAAATGGATCAAACATTTTTAGATTCTCAGTTCTGTTCCACTAGTCTATGTGTCTAGCATTATACCAGTACCAGTCTGTTTTGACTACTGTGGCTGACTGTTGTGGTTTTGAGATCAGAGAGTGTGAGACCTCCTGTTTTGTTTTTCTTCAGCAGTGCTTTGCTTATGCAAGCTCTTTTTTCTTTTCCATGTAAAATAAGTGATTGGGTTTTCCATGTCCTTAAAAAATGTTGATGGAATTTGGATTGACATTGCATTAAATCTATAGATTGTTTTGGGTAGTGTTGACACATTCACAATGTTCAGTCTTCCTATCCATGATCATGACATAGTCTTCCATTTACGTAGGTGTCTTATAATTTCTTGTAGTAGTGTTTTGTAGTTTTCTTTATATAGGCCTTCTGTGTCCCTGATAAGATTTATTCCTAAGTATTTTATCTTTTTGGTAGCTATTGTAAATGTTATTTTTCCTAATTTTTTTTCAGAGATCTCTTTACTGATGTAGAGGAATCCAACTGATTTTTGTATCTTGCATCCTGCCATTTTGCTGAATCTTTCAATTAGTTCTAGAAATTTTCTTACTGAGTCTCTTGATTTTTCTATACATAGGATCATTGCATCTGCAAATAGATATAGTTTTACTTCTTCCTTGCCAATTTAGATGCCTTTTATTTCTTTTTCTTGCCTTATTGCCCTGGCTGGGACTTTCAATACAATGCTGAATAGAAGTGGTCATAGAGGGCATCCTTGTGTAGTTTCCATTTGCAAGGGAAATTCTTTGAGTCTCTCTCCATTGAGAATAATGTTGGCTTATGGTTTTGCACATATTCCTGTTATTATGTTGAGAAATTTCCCTTCTATTCCTATTTTGCTGAGAGTTTTATCAAGAATGGTACTGGATTTTATTAAATGCCTTTCTGCATTGATTGATATGATCATGTTGTTCATTTCTTTTGTTTTATTTATGTGGTGAATTATGGTAATTGTTTTTAAAATGTTCAACCATCCTTGCATACTTAGTATGAATCACACTTAGTCATACTATATTATTTTTTTGATATAATTTTGAATCCTACTGGCTAAGATTTTGTTGATGATTTTTGTGTTAATAGTCATGAGGGATATTGGTCTTTTACGTCTTTTCGGTTATCCTTTTCAATAGTATCTTTGCCTGGTTTCGGTGTCAGGATTATGTCTGCTTTGTAGAATGAATGTGGGGGTATGCCATCCTTTTCTATATTCTGGAACAGCTTGAGTAGCATAAGGTCACCCCTTCTCTGAATGTTTGATAGAATTCTCCAGTGAAGTGATCTGGGCCAGGACTTTTTTTGTGGGGAATTTGTTTTTTGGTTTTCTTAAATTACCTACTTTGGTAGTTAAGGTTATGTGTCAACTTAGCAGGGCCTGGTTTTGAGCAACTGGGCAGCTGGATGTAGTCATTCCCCATGATGGGACTGGTCATCAACTCCATGGTGGAATATACTGTGAGCAGCTGAGCAGCCGCCTTACCAGATGTGGTCTGCTTCCCATATATAAGAGGACACTTTGAGAAAAGTCTTGAGCTTTTAGGCATGCTTGGACCCTGAATGTTGCCAAGTCTTCATTCAGCAACCTACTGTGTTGCCTCTTGATCTTGGGACTATTTTTGGAGTTGAACAAGTGGTGATGTGTTGCTTGAGAATCTTGGGACTATGCCATTTTATTCATTGGCCTTGGGTTTGTCAGCCTCAGCAGCAAGCAGCTGCCTGAATGAAGAGATGCCTTCAGCTCCAGTGGGCCAGGAACAGGAGGCAGAACTGAAGCCCAAGGTCGAGAGGCCTTCACCCAGCTCCTAGAGCTGGTCCTATCCTCGTTAACTATAAGAGAATAAATCCCTGTTTGTAAAAGCCATCTACTTGTGGTATTCCTGTCAGAACAGCAGTAGAAGACCAAATCACCTGTTCAATTTCTTTATTTGCTATGGGTCCGTTCAAATTTACTACCTGTCTGTGTTTGTTTAGGTCAGTCTGTGTTTCTAGAAATTTGTTCATTTCTTCTAGGTTTTCAAATTTGTTAGAGCCGACCTCATGTGTATTACATTAGAACTATGCTCTGTAGGGATCTCATGGCTCTGACCTTCCATAAGATCACCAGACATTTGTTCTGAGAAGTCTCTAGAGTGAGTTTGAGCCACCAATCTTTTGGTTAGTAGCAAAGCACTTAACAGTTTTTGCCACCCAGGGACCCAGGACGGACAATTAAAAGTCAATAAAGCAAGCGATCCTTTACCAGAAGCCAGTCTCATGCTTTAGGTCATTCACTGATTGGCTCCCATAGTCAGTAAACTTTTGTCTACCTCATTTTTCTAGAGTTTTCTCCACAAAAGAAGCAAGAAGCACTACTGGTGGAGCAGTGCCATGCTTATGGTGGATCAGTTTATACTCCATGGACTATTCATCTCTAGAGAAGCTCTCAGGAAGCACGAAACCAGGGATTTAGGTGCCAACAATGAGTCTAAACCTTAGATGTGTGAGGAGCACCCACTCTCTACTTAGAATGAATACTAATATGACCTTTGTAAGACATCTCCAAGAACGTCATTGAGTCCAGAAATGGTCAAAGATTAGTTTGACATCTTGCATTTACAATTGCAGTTAGTTAGTGCCACAGACCTGCGATTTTGCACACTCCTAGAGTCAGAATTTATTCCAGTTTCATTATATTTATAAAAAATTATCTCAGAGAATAATATGACCAGATTTAAAATGGCTTTGTCACAATAAGCAAGGTGTAAATTATAAGTATATTTTTTATAGCAGCTTTCAAGTGAGTGTAGTCTTCTCTTCTTGATCCCAAACTTGCTCTTTTCAAGTGATATGGCACAAAAGAAAGAGTGAGGATGGAAGGTTTAGAACCAGTAGTGCAGAATTTCAGTCTTTCTGAAATTAGTTACTTGGGAGTGGCAGGAGGTAAGGGGTGTTTTGGGGGCAGAGGTATTAGTATTAAACAGGTCACTAAATTATGAATGATAGTTTCCCATGCAAATGAGAAATAGAAAAAGTTTACATGTGAGCTACTGCTAAATGTCAAACATCATGACTAATTTTTGTGTGTGTGTTCATTTCGTTGAGTTTTGTACAGCTCTACTGTTGTTAGGTGACATTGAGTATGCTCCAATTCATAACAACCCTATGTACACCTGAATGACACATTTCTGTGTCCTGTGTCATCCTCACAATACTTGCTATGCTTGAGCCCATAGTTGCAGCCACTATGTCAGTCCATCTTGTGGAGGGTCTTCCCTGTTTTCACTGGCCCTCTGCTTTACTAAGCATGATACCCTTCTCTAGAGACTGGTCCCTTCTGGCAGCTCCACTAGATTGTTCCTATTTCACAGATGAAACTGAAGCACAGAGATGTTGCATTTTCTGAGTCATCTTTCAAAGGAAGGAAGTGGTGAAACAAGGAATTAAACCTAGGAAAATGTGAATCTAGAGACATTTTTCCTAATCAATACTACTTCAAATACTACTAATTTCTTTCAGAAATTAAATGCACAATTAAAGGTGTTCATGAAAGCATTTAGTAAACTGGAAGTTACTACACAGGTATGACTGATATATTAGTCAAATCTAGAAGTCCTGCTCCTCCTACCACTTCATTGCTCTCCTGTTGATTCCTCGCTCACTTGAGAGCTCCGATCACAATGGCTCTAATTCCAGAAGTTCTCAGAGTACTTCCATTAATTCTTCCCTGTTCCAATTACTCAGAGTTCTGCTTCTGATTTGAAGTCTAGCTAAGCATTTTCTATGCTCAATATATTAATAGCCTCTTTAGTTTTCTAGGGCTGCCATAAGAAAATACCACAAAAATGGGTAGCTTTAAAGAACAGAATTTATAATCTCACAGTTATGAAGGCTATAAAGTCTGAATTCAGGGTGTTGACAGAGCTATCCTCTCCCTGATGGCTCTAGGAATCTATCTTTTCCTCCTTCAGTTTCTGGTAGCTTTAGGCATTTTGTGACTTGCCTTGGCTTGTGGGTAGATTCTCACATGGTATCTTCACACTGTGTGTGATTTTATTTATGTGTCTATAAGAGCCCTACTGGCATAGTGGTTAAGCACTTGGCTGCTAACCAAAAGGTTGGCAGCTCAAACCCATTGGCCTCTCACTAGAATATGGCAGTCTGCTACCATAAAGCTTACAGCCTCGGAAACTGAAAACCCTATGGGACAGTTCTACGCTGTGAATTGGAATTGACTCAATGGCGATACATTTTCTTTTATAAAATTCCACTCAAAAGGATTTAAGATTAGGATTTCTCCTCCTCTAATACAACCTCCTTTAATTTAACTGATAATAAAAGAAAAACTCTATTTCCAAACAAGGTTATATTCAACAAATCTTTTTGGTGACACAATTCCATCCATAACACTCCTAATATATTTATTTTATTAGGTTAATGTATTTACATCTTAAGAGGAAGTGCCGAGTAGCTTCCGATGCCTCAATTAAATAAATCATATTAGATGACATAATAACTTAAAGAAAGTTACTTTTAAGTTAGTAGAGTACTTCCGTAAATTTCTCACGTATAAGACAACTCTGTGAATCAGAGCTTCTAAGTGTCCAGTCTATAGACCACTGACTTAGAGTTGACTTATCCAGTATGCATGATTAAAGTTCAAACTCTCAGCACCCACATAGAGATTCTGATGTGATTGCTTTAACAAGATCTTTAGTTGAATCTTAAGTACATTATAGTTAGGTACTCACTGCCCTAGAGTTAATTATAGATTCCACTCTATAATCTCTTAAAGATAATTTACTACATGAGTAGGTATTTCCTGCAAGGAAAATGAGGACCAGTTTTCTCAAAACAGTGTTGACTATCAAAGTTGAGCATGATATCAACTTGAAAAATTTGTGTTCATCTTCCAAGAAGAAGTAGGTGCATTGTATAACTTACAGAATGATCCATTCATTAAAAATATGTTTTCCCCCTAGGTGAGAGTCAAATGACATTATCTAGACTTGGTTTACATAATACTTCTGTTGGTTTACAATAATGCAAACCCAGCTGGTCCACTTAGCTGCATTAGATGGCTAGTTGATACACTTGCAATTTTATTTCAAATGCATTTCATTTTTCCTGAAAGAAAAAAAGTTAATAAATGTGCAGTAATATTTGTTTTAAAGGTAGACATTTTCCAATGTCCTTCCTGTCTACCACATGATGGAAAAAAAGACAAAAGAACCCTTTCTCTGGGTCTGGCCATATTCCCCTGAGTATCCAGTTAGTAGGAGGAAAGGGGTTGGTGCCTTTCTTATTTGATACTGAGTTGTAAGACAGAAGATTTTCCTGTGACTGAAGGGACAGGAAAAGATCAACTATCCTAGGAGCACTGAAGTCTACTGAACCATGTACTCTGAGCAGCCAGAAAAATCTCAAGTCTCTTACTTCAAAGGTGCTGGAGAACTTTCAAGTGCAAATGCCAGAAAGCTAGGACCCAGGGCTGAAAGCTGCAAGAGAGGAGCATGATTTTTGTTTTTATTTTCAAAGGAGAATGGTGTCTTCTGGAATCACTATGAGTGCAGTATTTTGAGTGGGGGTGGTTTCTATTTTAAGGTTATTCTGAAGCCAAGACCAAATATATAAAGAGGATTGTGACACTTGAAAGCAGTCTCATTTTCGAGGGCCTGTCAGTCATCATAATCCATAACTATTCTCTCCCAGTTGTATAAATTGACCTCAGGGTGCAGTATTTGACACAGAAACTTCAGTCTCAGAATATTTCTCTCAGTTCAATTTTCCTTAAAATTGGTCTGGCTATTAAGTTAGAAGACAGAACATATAACCTTAGTGAGGGAGATGCATTCACAGGGACATCTGCCACTCAAAGAAACTGCATTTCCGTAGGCAAGTCTGTTATCTGGAAAGTACCAAAATGCTCATGTCCAGTAAAGAACATCTGCAACATCAAATTTGGAGACTGTTACTAGACGAGTTCATGGAATTTGTTATTGATTCCTTTGTTTGAACAAATTGGGAGCTGCTCTCTCAGGTCCCAACCAGTAGAATTTTGATGTCTTCATTGAGCTACAAAAACAAAGGGAATGAACTCATGGTTGAATAGTTACAGTAGTAAATCATTTATTTACGGAGGCTTACTACAAAAGGCCCTTAAAAACCCATAAAATATAAATAGCATAAAATATTTCACACCTTTTGGAAATCTGCACATAGACTGCCTCTGCTAATGGATGTACTTGGGCAACTTTGAGGTTTGAGCAACTCTTTCTCCCTCTTGGTGAATATGCGCACACACAGGAGAAATTGTTCTCTATGGTGGCTAGTGTCCTGAATAAAATCAAGAAATATTCAGAAGTAGAAATCAATTATTAGAGCAGAATTATTCTTTAGCTTTCTGCATGAAGTAGAGACCTCACTGCCGTCGAATAAGATCTGACTCCTAGTGGCACCTCCTTGAGTTTCCAAGGCAGTATCACTACAGAAGTAGATTGCCCAACTTTCCTTCCAAGGAGTGGCTGGTGGGTTTGAACCACTAGCCTTCTGGTTAGCAGTCACATGCCTTAGGCACTGTGCCATACTTCTGGAAAGACCATTTGCCGGGATCTCATGGAGCCTTCTGGAGCCTTCTCTGATCCAGGTTCACTTGTTAATAGTGTTATTAAGACTTTT
Source organism: Orycteropus afer afer (assembly GCF_000298275.1). NCBI lineage: Eukaryota > Metazoa > Chordata > Mammalia > Tubulidentata > Orycteropodidae > Orycteropus > Orycteropus afer. The sequence continues at coordinate 4,342,343 of NW_006921782.1, read as the reverse complement.
TTGTATTTACTTTTTTGCATTTGGACTGAAGAAATAGCTTAAGATTTTATTATTTTAAAGTATGCCTAATTTTTCATTGGATAGGTGATGGTTTGTTTTCAAATATTATACATATGGCTTTAGGAGAGACTCTATGCCCCTGTTACAGTCAATATCTCTGTACTAATCTCTATTCCTTGAATGTGTGGGGAGGCTGAGGTCATATCTGAAATAAGTATCAGAGAGAGACTTCCATTCACTCGTTCAACAAGTTTTTTTTTTTTTTTTTTATGGACTTTCTAATATATGCCAAATACAGGTCAGATGTGAGACTTCAACTGTGCCTCCAAAAAGGCAAAACTCTTCCTCCTGTGAATCTTGTATTCTAGGCAAAAGAAAATAAACTATTAAATATATAGTTCATCAGAGGGGTGAGAAAAAAAGTAAATGAGGGATAGAATGTAATATTATGAAAAAAGATCTGGTGGCCTATATTATTATATTTCATCAAATCTAAGACATTAATAATTGAATATATGCACTAGTATTTATCTATCAATAAGAAGGAAAGAAAAGCTGTCAATTATTACTGTAAAATACCATCAACCCAATTTTCAGAAATGTTAAAGTGTAAAAAAGAGTGTCATCTTAAATCAAAGAAATAGAATATATAGTAAATAGATTGTTTGAAAAGTCTTTAGTGATGAAGTGATATTTAAGCAGAAAACCAAAAGATGGGAGAGTGAGAGATGTATGGATATCGTAGGAAGATAATTTTGAACAGAGGGACCTGCTGGTGCAAAGTTCCTGAAGTGGGAGCATGCTTCAAGTAATTGTGCTAGAGAAATGTCATGAAGGCTGGTGTGATTGGAGGGGAGCAAACAGAAAGCTGATCCCATAAGGCCTTCTAGGGCATGGTAATGAATGTAAATTTTAGTCTGAATGAGAAGGACACCCAGTGAAGGTTTTGAACAGACAGGGAACACAATCTAATTTAGGACCAAAGAATTACTCTGGCTGCTCTTCACTTTGAAGAACAGACTATAGAAGAAAAATGGTAGAAACATAGCAGCAAGCTAAGAAGTTATTGAATTAACCCATACAAAAGATGATAGGGACTTGGGCCAATGTATATATAACATGCTAACACTGAAGTAATGAGAAGTGGTGAGATTCTTGATATATTCCAAAAGTACAGTCCTCCAGCAACAAAGACCTGTATATAGCTTGATCTTGAAAAGGCTCTATACTATTCACTAGTTGCCATCAAGTCAATTCTGACTCATAGTGACCCCATGTGCATCAAAGTAAGACTGTGTTCCACAGAGATTTTTTGAAAATAGATCATCAGACCTTTCTTACTAGGTGTCTCTGGGTGAACTCAAACCATGAAAGGATGGAAGTTTAAGTCAACCCAAAGGACACCTTGGAAGAAGAAAAGATGATCTACTTCCAAGAAATCAGCCATTGAAAATTCTATGGAGAAACTTTCTACTCTGATACAAAAGGGGTCTCTGTGAGTAGGTGTCATCTTTATGACAATTGGCTTATTTTTCACTGGTCCTATTCACCATTATCTAGGGATGCCAGTTATGTTATGCAATTGATCTGGAATCTAAGGGCCTTCCTTATATAGGAGAGATAAAACTGTGCAGAATCCAACCCTGGGAGTAGAATTTAGAAACAAGAAGGTGCTGATGACTGGGACCTCAGTGAACAAGCTCAGAGGTATTCCTCATCTTGGCATGGATGCTGGTTTAAAATTACACATAAAGAAATAGAATTTTCCTGGGGTTTAAGAACACCTTGTGGGCTCCAGTAGTGAATAGAGCTAGTTGAACCTGGATGAGCAAAAGCCCTGAGAACCTACGAAACTGGTAAATTTACCCAGTCAAGTTGATGATCCCAATCAACATTCTATTTTATAAACTCTATGCTTGGTGAATTATTCTATTTATTTTTTATAATTTCTTTAAAATGCAAATTATTTGGTAAAATTCTACCTTTTTATTACTCAAAAGTAAAGGGTAATAGCAGATTAGTGAAACAAATTTGACCTTTGAAGTGTTCATAGCTGGGCTCGAATATCAGGGTTGCCGCCTCCTGGGTATTGCGAATTTGGAAATTTCATTAACCTGTCTGAGCTCTCAGCACCAACTTCTGAAAAATGAGGATAATAATGATATCTTCCTCATAGAATCACCGTGAGGTTTAAAGGAGATAACATAGTTATGGATTCTAGCCCAATCAGTGACATGTAGGGATTTTTCAATAAATAGCTATCATTATTGGTATCCTAATGGGAGCTCTGGTAGCATAGTGGCTAAGACACTTGCCTGCTAACCAGACGGCTGGAGGTTCAAATCCACCAGCCACTCCTCGGAAGGAAGGTTGGGCAATCCTACTTCTGTAGTGATACTGCCTCGGAAACCCAAGGAGGGGTCGCTATGAGTCAGGTATGACTCGACGGCACATAACAACAACAACAACAACAATGGTTACTAAGAAGACAAAATATAAAGAAGAATAGAATGCCTTACAAGGCAACATGGTGCAACATGGTGCAAGCAGCTATCATCCCAGTTGGAGAAGCAAGAGGACACCTACAGTTTCTCACAGATAGGTAAATGTAATTGAAAAGTGACAGTAAGAAGAAGAGTTATAATCGTGGCTCTTTTCCTGCTTGTTTTTTTCTCTTCCTTCCTTTTTTTCCTCACATCACTGTCTCTGTTTGTACATTCAACTTGCAATGGAAACATTGGCTCTTCTTACTCTGGGGTCTTCCTCGAGCTCCACTTTCTCATTACAATCTCAGTGATAGCCAATGAGACTCTGCTGAGTTAATTAGGTGAGCAGGTGGAAAACCTAGAGGAATAATAAGACACCTGCTATAGTGGGACCCTTAGGGAACCTCTTTAATTCTCACCTGGGGGTTCATCCTTTGTTGTAAATGCGCACATTTGGTGAACATCTCAGAGAAGCCTTGCTGAATTGGAGTGTGTTGAATTAAACCTTTTGAATTTAGTTTTGTGTCTTTCCTGTTCTGTCTTTGACTGTTGCTTTCTCCTTCTGTCACCTGTCTGAAACAATCATCTAGTTCTTCTCATGCTTCTCTCCCTGTAATCTTCCATCTGCCTGTCTCTCACTTTTCCACATTTTGGTTTGTCTCTGCATGTGCTGATGGCACCATTCACCAAAAACCCTTGGAACTCATTTTAGTTGTTAGCAGGCTTTGTAGCGCATTCATGGGTGTTTCCATCAAAGGACCAGTTAACTCCTTACTGCCCTTCCACCAACCTGTAGCAAGTGCTTGTGCTGCTCCTGGTTAGTTTAAGCCAACAGGAAACTAAATTGTTCCCTTAGTCAGAATGGTGGTAAACTCTTTTTATGATGTTCACAGGTTCACGCTCTGCTCTTGAAAGAACCTATTTTTACTACCTTCATGGCTGATTACCACCCTGCCTGTAATCCACTCTTATGGCAGGAAAGGTGCTGTCAAGGCAGCTCCAGGCAAAGTGGGATAACACAGTGCTTTTTGACACCTTTCAGTGTGAGTTCTGGCTTCCCTAAGTAATGGAGACAACCTGCATCATTATTTTTAAGGAGAAAGATGTCACTGTGTGGCTGAGTTTGTGTTCACTAATGTGCAGATTTGGGAGGCCATCATTTTCTATTTTCCTTGGCTGCATTGTCAACTGATGGATAGAGCAGAGTGGGTTCTGCCTTGTGTTCAGTGCTACAGGGTCTTGAAAAACGTAGTCATTCTACAAAGGCTACACTTTATAGTGTGTTCATACCCACCTGTGCATTTGTTAGCCTGTAGTTAACACCTGCATGCATTGTGAATGAGTATTAGAAATATTTATGAGAAATGCCAAGTGCAGGCATCACATATTTGAAAAAAAAATCTCTGCACTACCTGTGAAAAGGATCTCCATATTCTTGATGTTATGGAAGCAAATAAACACACTTTAAAACAATTATCTTTTTTTATATAGCCCAATTATTGATAAGCACCTGCTGGTTCTACCTCTATAGAACACATCCTAAGATACTGCCAGCAATGAAAATTATTTGCCTGTCAGAACCTAAGGTATTGTGCACATACAATAAAGATCAAACTACTAATACTGTAGTAATTGAAAGATAAAAGTAAATGTTGTAGAATTGATTTCCTGGCACTGCTTATCATGAGTATGATGATTTTTTAGGTGGATCACGATACACACACACACACACACACACACAAATCTTCTTTTCTTCTTCACTTTTACCCTCTTTCTCTTTTTCATCTCTTCCCCCTTGCTTTGTAATGCTCCATCCTTTTTTTTTTTTTTCCCCCTAATAGCTGGCTTTCTTCTGGTTCTTTAATGTTTTTTCTCTAACAAATTATTTCAAACTGCAAAGTTGGGTTTATCTTAATAACTTCGAATCAGTCCTTAACTTCAATTCTCCTTCCATGTCTCTCAAATTCACATTTGTTTACCTATTTATCTAAATCCTACAGCCTCTACCCATTCACTTTGAAGTTTTGACCCTTTCTCCCTGTGGAAATTAAGGTTCTGTGTCAACTTGGCTGGGCCTGGTTTTGTGTGGCTGGGCAACTGGATATAGTTATTCCCCATGGTGAGAGTGTTAATCAAATCCATGGTGAGCCACTTAATATCTAGCTACCTTAGGTATGTAGTTGCTGCCAGTATATAAGAAGATGCTTTGAAGAAGGTCTCTAGCTTTTGGCACCTCTAGATCCTGCATTTGGCCAAGTCTTCATCACAGTGACCTGCCATGTTGTCTGCCCATCTTGAGACTATTTCTGGACTTGAACTAGTGGCCTGCCATGTTGCTTGATAATCTTGGGACTGTGCCATTTTCCTTGTTGGCCTTGGGTTTGGTTGTCAGCCACAGCAGCCAGCAGATGCTTAAGTTGAGGAAAGCCTCCAGCTGCATTGGGCCAGGAATAACAGGCAGAGATGAAGCCAAATGTCAAGCCCTTGACTTCTAGAACTGGCACTTTGAACTCAGACTTCTAGCCTCCTAAACTATAAGCCTCATTTGTTAAAGCCATCCACTTGTGGTATATCTACTAGAGTGGCACAAGAGGTCCAAAACACCCTTTAGTCCCTCCTATAAATTCACCACTGGTAGAGTGTCTAGGAAGAACGAAAAAGAGTTGATGCTTTTGAGTTGTGGTGCTGGTGAAGAATGCTGAAAGTACCATGGACTGTTAAAAGAACAAACAGATCTGTCCTGGAGGAAGTGCACCTGAAATGCTCCTTGGAAGCGAGAATGGCCAGACTTCATCTCATCTATTTTGGACATATTATCAGAAGGGACCATTCCTTGGAGAAGGATGTCATGCTTGGTAGGGTGGAGGGTCGACGAAAGAGGGGTAGGCCTTCAATGAGATGGATTGACACAGTGGCTGTGATGATGGGCTCAAATACAGCAGGGATCATGGAGCTGGTGCGGGATCGGGCAGTTTCATTCTGCTGTTCATGGGGTCGCTATGAGTGGCAAACGACTCCACAGCACCTAACAACAATAACAACAACAACATAGTGTCTAGACTATCTTCTGTTTCCTTTTCTACTTCAAATGCCCTGTTATAAGCTTCTGAATACTTAATGAGAAACATTTTAACTCAGCCTAGAATCCAAGACCCTCTGTCAACTGCCCAACCATTTTTCTCTCTTGTCTGGCCAAGTGTTGTTGTTTTACATCCCCTCAAACTTTTGACTCATTTCCTTCATGGTGTTTGGGAACACAAATTGTCCTGTGAGGACAGAATGACTTTTCCCCTCATTTCTGCCAATGTATGGACTTCATCTCCTTATGAGTGGCTCAGAGCTCTCACCCCCTTGGAAGTGTTTCTCAGGACTGTCAACTATCTTTAAGAATAGTCTTCTCCTTTGTACCATTTTACTTGTATGTATTAACATTACAGGTAACCTTCTTTCATTTATTGCTTGACCACATGGAGTATTTCTGAAGGAATTCTTTGAGTGTGTTTTCTGGTAAATAAAAGACTGATTATATTTACAAAATATTTTGCATTCTGCTATTCCTGGTATAACATCATATACATTATAGACATTGGATGATTGTTTCTTAACTAATTATTCTCTCACTTCCTTTTTGTTGTATCCTGGTCCTGTTGTTTCTTCTCACATACATATGAAAAGTCTCCCTGTGAATCCCCTGAGATTATAGATTTTTAACTCTTTTGCAGAGCTTTGCATCCAAAGGGTACTTTAAAGTATCTTGGCATACTGAAATAAAATTTTGAGATTTTAAGTGAATTATAAAAATATTAATGAAAATCATTTATCATTTTTGCTATTGCTTCTTTATTTGGTCTATTATACTTTCCAAATGTTATGTTGTTGTTGTTGTTGTTATGTGCCTTATGTGCCATTGAGTTGGACCTGACTCATAGTGACCCCTCTTTGGGTTTCTGAGGCAGTATCACTATGGAAGTAGATTGGCCCATCTACCTTCCGAGGAGTGGCTAATGGATTTGAACTGCCAGCCTTCTGGTTAGCAGTCTAGTGCCTTTAGGCACTAAGCTAATGTTATAGGTTTTAATATTATCTTTACAGAAATACTGTAAGCTTCTTAGAGTAGGAACTTTGACTTCTATGCTTGTGTCTTTATAATACACAACACTGGAATGGTTGAGCTGTAAAAGTTGTTGTTGTTAGGTGCTATCAAGTTGGCTCCAATTCCTGGTGACCCTGTGGTACAACAGAACAAAACACTGCCCAGTTGTGCACCATCCTCACAATCCTTGCTCTCTATACCTGAGTGTATCGTCACAACCACTGTGTCAATCCATCTCAGTGAGGGTCTTCCACTTTTTCACTGACCTTCCCCGTTACCAAGCATGATATCCTTCCTTAGGGAATGGTCCCTTCTGACAACATGAGCAAAGTTTTTTAATATTATTGTTGTTTTCAACTATAAGTAAGTAATAATTTACTGAGTGACCTTAAAAGAAGCAAGACTCTCTAGCTGTTCAGTAAATAGCTTAAAGTAGCCAGTATTTAGGAGGATGGGCTCTGGAGCCAAACTTCCTATATCTGAATCCGAACTCCACTTTTAAAGCTGTGTGACTGGACCAAGTTACTAAACGTCTCTGTGCCTCAGTTTTACACAATTGCTATATATAAATCACAATAATGCCCACCTCAGAGGATTTTATGATGATTAAACTGAGTTAATACATATAAAGCACTTATTAGGAGAGAAGGGAAAAAAAACAACTTTGTATACAGATATTGCTAAAAGGTCTTTGCTATTATATCTGCCCTCAAGCTCCTATGGTCTGGTGAAACAGTTTTAAGCTTCACTTTAATCTTTAATAGTTAAGGTAATCAATCTCTGCTTTGGAGTTTGTCTTATGACTAAATCTTATAAAGAAATAACCATACTAACAGTGCATCCTATTTCTGGAAAACGGTGCTAATGAATGATCCAGTTACTATCAATACATCCAGGAGTACTAGTCTGTTAAGTAACAAAAACAAATAAGATCTTTAGAGGAGCTGGAGAAATTTGTAAAGAAGGCAAAGTTTAATTGTGACTAATATTTAAATTGCCACTGCAGGAATAAGAGCTCTTGACAAAAAGGATGTGCATAAAAGGACATTGGCATTTTGGGAATGATAGCTTTGGAGAGAGGTGATGTTTTACTATTATGTTTGGGGTATTCTAACTTGAACTTGTGTCCTGGATGCTGGATCACTCACAATATACCTTCCCTCAGCCCATGTGGTGGTTAAATTTGTGTGTCAACTTGGCTGGGTCTGGTTGAGCGGCTGGGCAGCTGGTGGTAGTTATTCCCCATGATGAGACTGGCAATCAACTCCATGGTGGGACAAACCACAAGCAGCTGAGTAGCTCCTTTAGACATGCCACCTGTTTCCCATATATAAGAAACAGCTTTGGGAATGGTATCTAGCCAATGGCACACTTGAACCCTGCACATAGCCGTGTGGTTGTTCAGCAGCCTGCCATGCTTTGCCGACCTTGGGATTTTCAATGGACTTAAATTAATGGCCTGCTGTGTGGTTTGATAACATCAGGACTGTGCCTTTTTACTTGTCAACCTTGGGTTTGTCAGTCTTAGCAGCCAGCAGCTATCTGAGTGAAGAAAAGCCTCTGGCTCCAATGGGCTGGGAGCAGGAGGCAGAGCTGAACTGCAAGGTTGAGCGGCTTTCACCTAGAGCCTGGCACTTTGAACTTGGATTTGAAAGCCTCCAAACTGTAAGAATAAACTCTTGTTTGTTAAAGCCATCCTATGTGTGGTATATTCTTGTCAGTATAAATATATACCTAGCAGTACTAGGTGACCAGAACAGCCCAGAACCACTTCCACCACCCCCCAGCCATCTCAAGCTTCCACTTCAAGTACCAGGCAAGCTCTTACTCATATTTCAAAACTCAGGTGGCATTTTCTAATTTTTTGTCCTTCCATCTCTGTCTCTGCCCCCCACCCAATAAGATTAATCCATTCTCAAAGCTATTGCCATGACTTACTCATGCTCCTTCCATTGTATTATCTGTGTTATAATTTATTTGTTTACATGCCTGTCTTCTTTTGACTTAGTTACTTTATGGACTGGGCTTTAATAAGTTCTCTGTCCCCATTTTCCAGCCTAGTTTCTAACAGATTTTCAATGAGTCCAAACAAAGTTTTCTTTTATTTTTAAATAGTATTGTTGTTTTTAACATTTACAGTTTAGCAACTTTAATGTTATTTATAAAAATGTCATAGAATTGTCCAATGGAGAATCAAATAAGAGTATCAAGATCATAAATCCAGTATTTATGAGACATTCTAACAATACATTAGGAAAGAAGGTGAAAACGTGCAAAACAAAGCTCCTTAAAGTGAAGCAAAGCTCTAAAGTCATTCCTAGAACAAACAAGTAGAACACTTCAGTAATGTCAATTGTTTCTGAAGAGTTGGAATGATATAAATTGGCAATCTTTCAGCCGTTTGCTCATGGAAAACTAAAGGCTTAAGTGCAAAATGAATAGAGAGCAGAATTGGAAGAATGCCTTGGAATACGGGATGTAGAGGAGTTTAGGTTCCTGTAGGTTCAGATGGGCTTAGTTTCTAACCCAGTTAAACAGTCTATCACAGGCCTTTGGGTAAAGTGACACTTTTTTTTTTTTTTTTTTTTGGAGTCTTAGTTTCCTAATATGCAGTTGTTAGATGCTGTAGAATTGGCTCTGACTCATAGTGACAAGATTTTCACTGCCAATTTTTGCAGAAGTGCTTGGCCTTATCTTTCTTCCCAGTCTTTCTTAACAATCAGTATGTTGTTGTTATGTGCCATTGAATCGGACCCAACTCATAGCAACCCTTCCTTGGGTTTCTCAGGTGGTATCACTATGGAAGTAGATTGCCCAATCTTCCTTCCAAGGAGTGGCTGGTGGGTTTGAACTGCCAGCCTTCTGGTTAGCAGTCAAGTGCCTTAGCCACTATGGTACCAGATCTCCAACAATCAGTAGAATCTAGTCTTAATGATTAGTTAACTATTGGCTGCAGCCTTCTGTATGGATTACACCTCAACATTAAAAAAAAAAAAAAAAAAGTCCTCACAACTGGACCAATAAGCAACATCATGATAGAGGGAGAAAAGACTGAAATTGTCAAGGATTTCATTGTATTGGAATCACAATCAACACCCATGGAAGCAGCAGTCAATAAATCAAATGACATGTTACACAGGGCAGATCTGCTGCAATGGATTTTTAGTGTTACAGAGCAAAGATATCACTATGAAAACTAAGGTACTCCTTACCCAAGACATGGAATTTTCAATCACCTCACATATATGTGAAAGCTGGACAATGGCTAAGGAAGGCTGAAGAATTAGTGCATTTGAATTATGGTGTTAGCCAAGAATATTTAGTACAAAATGAACAAACAAATCTGTCTTTGATGATGTACAGCAGGAATGCTCCTTAGAACCAAGGATGACAAGTTTGCCTCTTGCACTTTGGTAATGTTGTTAGGAGGGGCCAGTCCCTGGAGAAGGCTATTGTGAAGTAGAGAGTCAGTGAAAAGAGGAAGAAGATCTTCAATGAAATTGATTGACACAGTGACTGCAATAATGTGCTCAAGCATAACAACAATTGTGATGGCATAGGACCAGGCAGGGCTTTGTTCTGTTGTATATAGGGATCACTTTGAGTTGGGACACCTAACAATAATTCCTATTAAAAGAGTAGATATGATTCATTAGTGGAAGCAATGCAATGATATGAACATTTTTCTACGTTTAAATATAGTAAAATTCTTGATGACTAGAATCATAGAACTGTATTAAAACCAAAAACCAAACTCACTGCCATTGCATCGATTGGGACTCATTGTGATACCTTTTGGGTTTCTGAGGCAGTAAATCTTTACAGAAGTAGATTGCCCAGTCTTCCTTCTGAGGAATGGCTGGTGAGATTGAACAACCAACCTTCTGGTTAGCAGTCAATTGCCTTAGGCACTACACCACCAGAGCTCCTTAGAACTGTATTACAAGTATTCAAATAGAAGGGCTATTAGAAATGTTACTACTTGATATTCATATCCTCATAGAGTCACTTCATTTGCTCTCTGTATGCCAAGTTAGTCATTATATATAATTTTGAGTTTTATAAAGGTGGTGTCTTGATTACAGAAAATAATTAATTTAAGTACAGTGACTTGAAGGTACAATAAAATAATGATAGACTGTCTTCTTTTTGATTAAGTTAAACACAAGCAGTAGATGTCTTCTGTTTTAAGTTGGCAATGACAAAGTATTTGACAAAGTTCTAGATTCATAGCTCATCAATATTTCAAAAGAAAAGGTTAATTAAAGCAATGATTCTCCTTCTGATTACCAGTAGATAAATATGATGAACTAACTGCTATATAAACACAGACATATGCAACTTGACTTAGTTCCATATACAATTAAAAGTTTGAACCCTCTTTTAAGATATTTAACTTTGAATACCCCTCTTAACGCTCTCTGGACGCTCCTCACCTAGCGTCTTGGCGTTCCTGAAGAAAGCCTAAGAGGGCTTGCGACCTGAGGGTGCCGGATTCAAAAGTGCTTTTGGATGTGAGTTAAGCCTTTTCCCGCTGCTTGTGGAGAGATCCAGTGCCCCGGCTTTGCCCCAGGGATACAGGTGAGGAGAGACAACTCAGCGATGCCCAAAGCAGCAGGCCGGAAGAGCAGGAGAAAGGGGATTAAAAGCCAGGAACCCGGACTGAAGAGTCAGTCAGACTCGATGGCACTTAACAACAACAACAACAACACCCCTCTTAACATTGGTAAGACTAGTTAATTTTGACCACAGCTTTAGAAAATATTAGATTTAAGATTTATTTGCACACACACAGACACTTGAGTCCCTAGAAAAAAATTAAAAGAAATATGAATGCTGTTATTGCAATGTCCACAAGTTTCAGCATGCTAGTAGAATTAGTTTGAATTTCAAATTTTAATTAAGTAGACTTATTTAAGGGAAGAATCATGTTATCATCATCAATAAACAAAAATGGCTGTCAACCTAGCAGAAGCAGAGCAAAATGTTTGTATGTTCCATCATTTCAAATGGCCACTATACCAAGAAGTTTAAACAATACCATGAGACTTGATTGACTAAAAGAGTCTGTTTATACTATATTACACACACACACACACACACACATATAGCTCTGCTTTGGAGTTTGTCCTGTGAATGAATCTTATAAATATTTTGGCATTCTGGGAATGATAGCTTTGGAGAGAGGTGCTGTTTCACCTCTCTAGGGACCTAGGGACACTCTGATTTGAACTTATGCTCTGGGTGCTGGATCATTTACTGATATCTTCCCTCAGCCCAGAATTCCTTCTACCTCCCCCCAGCCATCTCAAACTATGTGTGTGTGTGTGTGTATGTATATATATATTATATATGTATATATGTGTGTGTGTGTGTGTGTGTGTGTATAAAGAGAGAGACAGAGAGACACATTGCGAATCAATGTAGATGAGGAGGCCACCACTCATCTTTCAGTTTGTCTACTATGGTGGCCAGAATGCTGCTGTAAGGCTGGAGGCTATGCCACCAGTATTTCAAATACCAGCAATGTTGCCCATAGTGGACAGATTTCTGCAGAGTTTCCAGACTAAGACAGACTCAAAAGAAGAAAGAGGCTATCCACTTCACAAAGAATTGGCCAGAGAAAATCTTATGAATAGCAGTGAAACACTGTCTGGCATATCACTGGAAAACCTTATGAATAGCCCTGAAACATTGTCCAATATAGTGCCAGAACATGAGCCACTCAGCCCAGAAGTCACTCAAAATATATCTGGATAAGAGCTGCCCCCTCAGAGTAGTAGACCTTAATGATGTGGATGGAGTAAAGTTTTTAGGACCTCCATTTGCTGATGTGGCATGACTCAAAATGGGAATAAACAGCTGCAAACATCCATTAATAATCAGAACATGAAATGTACAAAGTATGAATTTAGGAAAATTAGAAGTTGTCAAAATGAAATAGAATGCATAAAGATTGATATCCTAGCCATTTGTGAGCTGGAATGGACCGGTTTTGGCCATCTTAAATCAAACAACCATATGCTGTACTATGCCGGGAATCACAAATTGAAGAGGAATGGCACTGCAGTCATTGTCACAAAGACTGTTTCAAGAGCTATCCTGAAGTACAGTGCTGTCAGTGGTAGGATAATATCCATACACCTACAAGGAAGACAAGTTACTATTATTCAAATTTATACTCCAACCACCAAAGCCAACGACAAGTAAATTGAAGATTTTTCCAACTTCTGCAGCCTGAAATTGACCTAAAATACAATCAGAATATGTTGATTATTACTGGTGGTTGGAATGTGAAAGGTGGAAACAAAGAAGAATCTCTAGCAGTTGGAAAACATGGCCTAGGTGATAGAAATAATACTGGAGATTGCATGATAGAATTTTGCAGGACCAACTTATTCATTGCAAAACCTTTCTTCAACAACACAAATGGTGGCTATACATGTGAACTTCACTAGATGAAATACATAGGAATCAGATCGACTACATCTGTGGCAAGAGCCAGTGGGAAAGCTCAATATCTCCATCCAAAACAAGGCCAGGAGCTGACTGTGGAACAGACCATCAATTGTTCATATGCAATTTCAAGTTGAAGCTGAAGACAATTAAAGGAAGCCTACACGAGTCAAAATATGGCCTTGATTATATCCTTCCTGACTTTAGAGACCATCTGAAGAATAGAGTTGACACACTGAACACCAGTCACTGAAAACCAGATGAATTGTGGAATGCATCAAGAACATCATACTTGAAGAAAGGAGAAAGTAATTAAAAAGACAGGAAAGGAAGAAAAAGACAAAAATGGATGTCAGAAGAGACTCTGAAACTTGCCCTTGAACAGAGAGTAGCTAAATCAAATGAAAGAAATGACAAGATAAAAGAGCTAAAAAGGAGATTTCAAAGAGCATCTCCAGAAGACAAAGTCAATTATTATAATGAAATATGTAAAGACCTGGAGATTAGAAAACCAAAAGGGAAGAACATGCTCAGCATTTCTCAAGCTGAAAGAACTGAAGAAAAAAAATAAAATAAAATAAATAATTCTTGACTTGCAATATTGAAAGATTCCATGGGCAAAATACTGAATGAGTCAGGAAACATCAAAAGAAGATGGATGAACTATACAGAGTCACTGTACCAAAAAAGAATTGGTCAATGTTTATCTATTTCAGGAGGTGGCATGTAATCAAGAACCAATGATATTTAAGGAGAAGTTGAAGATTCCCTGAAAGAATTGACAAAAAACAAGGCTTCAGGAATTGATGGAATACCCATTGAAATGTTTCAACAAATAGATGCCACACTGGAGTCACTTACTTGTCTATGCCAAGAAATTTGGAAGACAGCTACCTGGCCAACTGACAAGAAGAGATCCATATTTGTACCCACTCCAAAGAAATTGGATGCAACAGAATGTGGAAATTATCAACCAATATCATTAATATCACACGCAAAGAAGATCTTACTGAAGATAATTCAAAATTGGTTGCAGCTGTATATTGACAGGGAACTTCCAGAAATGCAAGCTGGTTTCAGAAGAGGATGTGGAAGGAGGGATATCACTGCTGATATCAAGATGAACTTGTCTGTAAATTTGTTGTCCTGTGGTGGCCTAAATGTTGCTGTGAGGCTGGAGGCTATGCCACTGGTGTTGCATATCCCAGCAAGGTTATCCAGGGTGGACAGGTTTCAGTGGAGCTTTCAAATTAGGACAGACTCAGAAGAAGGAAGAGGCCATCCACTTCTCAAAGTATTGGCCAAATACTTATGAATGAAAACCTTATGAATAGCAGTGAAACACTGTCTGATATATTAGTGAAACACGTCCAATATAGTGCAGGAAGATGAGCCTCTCAGGTCAGAAGGCACTCAAGACATGACTGAGGAAGAGTTGCCCACTGAGAGTAGAGTTGACCTTGATGATAAGGAGTAAAGTTTTTAGGACCTCCATTGGCTGATGTGGCATGACTCAACATAAGATGCAATAGCTGCAAACATCAATTAACAATCTGAACATGGAATGTACAAAGTATGAATCTAGGAAAATTGTAAGTTGTCAAAAATGAAATGAAGCACATAAAGATCAATAACCTAGATATTAGTGACCTGAAATAGACTGGTTTTGGCCATTTTGAACCAGACAACCATGTGATCTATTATGCTTGGAAAAACATATTGAAGAGGAATGGTGTGGCATTCATCATCACAAAGAATGTTTCAAGATCTGTCCTGAAGTCAGTGATAGGATAATATCCATATGCCTGCAAGGAAGACCAGTTAATAGTTGTTGTTGTTGTTGTTATGTGCCGTCGAGTTGGCCCCGACTCATAGCGACCCCTCCTCCTTGGGTTTCCGAGGCAGTAGGAAGTAGGGTTGCCCAACCTTCCTTCCGAGGAGTGGCTGGTGGGTTTGAACCGTCAGCCCTCTGGTTAGCAGGCAAGTGTCTTAGCCACTATGCTACCAGAGCTCCCGATCATTCAAATCTGTGCACCAACCATCAAAGCCAAAGATGAGGAAATTGAAAATTTTTACCAACTTCTGCAGTCTGAAACTGAAGAACATTCAATCAAAATATGTTGATTATCACTTGTGATTGAATGCAAAAGTTGGAAACAAAGAAGAATCACCAGTAGTTGGAAAATATGGCCTTGGTGATAGAAATAACTCTGGAAGTTACATGACAGAATTTTGCAAGACTTATTCATTGCAAATACCTTTTCTCAACAAGATAAATGGGAGGCTATACAGATGGTCTTCATCAAATGGAGTACACAGGAATCAGATTGATTAATTATGTGGCAAGAGGTGATAGAGAAACTCAATATCTTCAGCCAGAACAAAGCAGGAGCTGATTGTGAAACAGACTATCAACTGCTCATATGCAACTTCAACTTGAAGTTCAAGACAATTAAAACGAGTACACAGGAGTCAAAATATGACCTTGATTATATCCTTCCTGAATTTAGAGACCATCTAAAGAATAGATTTGATGCACTGAACACCTATGACCAAAAACCAGAGTAATTGTGAGATGACATCAAGAACATCATCCATGAAGAAAGCAAGAGGTCATTATAAAGATAAAAGATAAGAAAGGAAGAAAAGACCAAAATGGACGTCAAAAGACAAGAGACTCTGAAACTTGCCCTTGAGTGGAGACTAGCTAAAGCAATTGGAAGAAATGACAAGATAAAAGAGATGAACAGAAGATTTCAAAGAACAGCTCAAGCAGACAAAGCCAATTACTATAATGAAACATGCAAAGACCTGGAATTAGAAAACCGAAAAGGGAAGAACATGCTCAGCATTTCTCAAGCTGAAAGAACTAAAGGAAAAATGTAAGCCTTGAGTTGCAATATTGAAAGATTCTATGGGCAATATATTGAATGATGTGGGAAACATCAAAAGAAGATGGAAGGAATACAAAGAGTCACTGTACCAAAAAGAATTGGTCGATATTCATCCAATTCAGGAGATGGCATATGGTTATGAACCAAAGGTACTGAAGGAAGAAGTCAAGGCTGCACTGAAGGAATTAGCAAAAAACAAAACTCCAGGGATTGATGGAATACCCATTGAGAAAATTATGCCCACTGGAGGCACTCACTCGATTATGTCAAGAGATTTGAAAGACAGCTACCTGGCAAACTGACTGGAAGAGATCCATATTTGTACCCATTCCAAAGAAAGGTGATCCCACAGAATGTGGAAATTATCAAACAATATCATTAAGATCACATGAAAGTAAAATCTTATTGAAGATAATGCAAATATGGTTGCAGCAGTATATTGACAGAGAACTTCCAGATATGCAAGCCAGATTCAGAAGACCATATGGGATGTCACTGCTGCTGTTAGATTGATCTTGGCTGAAAGCAAAGAATGCCACAAAGATAGTTATATATGTTTAATTGACTATGCAAAAGCATTCAATTGTATGGATCATAACAAATTATTGATAATATTAAGAAGAATGGGAATTTCAGAACACTTGATTGTACTCATTAGGAACCTGTACATAGACCAGGAGGCTGTCATGCAAACAAAACAAAGGGATATTTCATGATTTAAAATCAAGAAGGGAGTGTGTCAGTGTTATGTCCTTTCACCATACTTTTTCAATGTGTATGCAGAGCACAGTATCTGAGAAACTGGATTATATAAAGAAGAACATGGCATCAGGATTGGAGGAAGACTCATTACCAACCTGTGATCTGCAGACGACAGAACTTTACTTGCTGAAAATGAGGATAACTTGGAGCACTTACTGATGAAAATTGAAGAATACAGTCTGCA
Organism: Orycteropus afer afer; assembly: GCF_000298275.1. Classification (NCBI taxonomy): domain Eukaryota; kingdom Metazoa; phylum Chordata; class Mammalia; order Tubulidentata; family Orycteropodidae; genus Orycteropus; species Orycteropus afer. The sequence continues at coordinate 4,325,468 of NW_006921782.1, read as the reverse complement.
GTATGGATTATACCTCACTATAAAGAAAACAAAAATCCTCACAACTGGTCCAATAAACAGCTTCACGAAAATGGAGAAAAGACTGAAGTTGTCAAGGACTTCATATTACTTGGTTCTACAATCAACATCAATCAAAGCAGCAGTCAAGACATCAGATGACCTATTGCATTGGGCAAATCTTCTGCAAGAGACTTCTTTCAAGTGCTGAAGATCAAAAATATCTCTTTAAAGACTAAAGTGTGCCTAACTCAAGCCATGGTATTTTCAATAGCCTCTTATGTATGTGAGAGCTGGGCAATGAATAAGGAAGACCAAAGAAGAGGTGATGCTTTTGAGTTTTGGTGTTGGTAGAGAATGCTTAGAGTACCATGGACTGCTAAAGAAACTAACAAATCTATCCTGTAGGAAGTGGAGTCAGAATGCTCCTAGGAAGTGAGAATAGCCAAACTTCATCTCACTTACTTTGGTCATGTTGTCAGAAGGAACCATTCCCTGGAGAAGGATATTGTGGTGGTTAAGTTTGTGTGTCAGTTTGGTTAGGCCTGGTTAAGTGGCTGGGTAGCTGGATGTAGTATTTCCCATGATGAGACTGGTCATCAGCTCCATGGTGGAATCTACTGTGAGCAGCTGAGTAGCTGCTTTGGGTATGTGGTCTGCTTCCTGTATATAAGAAACAGCTTTGGGAATGGTCTCTAACTGATGGCATGCTTGGATCCTGCATCTAGCCGTGTTGTTGTTCAGCAGCCTGCTATGCTCTGCCAGTCCTGGGCTTTTCAATGGACTTGAATTCATGGCCTACCCTGTGGTTTGGTAAAATTGGGACTGTGCCTTTTTACTTGTCAACCTTGGACTTGCCAGTCTCAGCAGTCAGCACCTGAGTGAAGAAAAACCTTTAGCTCCAGTGGGCCAGAAGCAGGAGGCAGAGCTGAACTGCAAGGTTGAGGGGCTTTCACCCAGCCCCGAGAGCCTGGCACTTTGAACTCTGACTTAAAGCCTCCAAACTGTAAGAGAATAAAACTCCAGTTTGTTAAGGCCATCCCATTTGTGGTATTTTCTGTTGGAGAGGCACAGAGGTAATGAAAACACCTTCCACGAGGTAGATTAACACAGTGGCTGAAAGGATGGCCTCAGATATAGCAAGGATTGTGAGGATGGCACAGGACCAGGCAGTATTTTGTTCTGTTGTATGTAAGGTCACTGTGAGTCAGAGATGACTCAACAGAACCTAACAACAACATAACAAAGTGGAAGGTCATCAATGGCATGGATTGACACACTGGCTACAATGATGGGTTCAAGCATAGCAAGGATTGTGGGGCTGGCACAGGACTGGGGAGTGTTTGGTTTGGTTGTATATAGGGTGGTTATGAGTTGGGGCTGACTTGATGGCACCTAACAATGACAACAACATACTATGTTATGGAGATTCTCCTTCAAACTAGAATAAAATCTCAAGCAGTCCCCACTTTAGCAAGTCTGGATATTATTTTTACTTCAGATAGTTGTCTATAGCACCCTCTGTGATAATTTACTCCATTTTCAATACAGATCAATCAGAATAAAACAAATTTAGTATCTCCTCCCAGGTCACAGGTGAGACAGAGAGAAGATTTAATGGACAGTGTGAAAATATTCATTGAATTGTAACTTTCCTAGTCATTCCCTAAAAGGCAGTCATTAAATGGTAAAGGAAATTTGTGCCCAGTTGTAGAAGGATTAGGAGCTATTTGGAAGCTGAAATCCCCACTTTAAGTGTACTTATTTGTGATCACATTCAGTTTTAGTTATTTTTCTCTTCTTGTTCTTTTTTCATCCCACATCATTTTCCTATTAGAAAAGGACCAAAACAAAGATCCCTCATGTAAAAGGATAGCCTGTGTCCCTTACACTATTGGTCCACTCATACACATACTGTCTTAGTTTGACAGCTAAATCAATTAATCATTACCAGGCTCCTCTTGGCACTAACACAGGCTCTTTCACTTGGCAGAAGACAAAAATAAGTAAATAAAGGAAAATAAGAAAAAGGGAAAAAGAAATATTTCAGTACATTAGTACTTCAATTTCACTTACTCCTCCCTCACTAATGCATAGAATAATCTAATATTTGCAACTAACTAAAATTTCTCAATAGTACTACCTTTTATTTAGGAGCTCTGGTAGCGTAATGCCTAAGGCACTTGACTGCTAACCAGAAGGCTGGAGGTTCAAACCCATCAGCCACTCCTCGGAAGAAAGATGAGGCAATCTACTTCCATAATGATACTGCCTTGGAAACCCAAGGAGGAGTTGCTATGAGTCGGGTCCGTCTCAATGGCAAATAACAACAACAACACCTTTTATTTATTTCTGTACAATGATCATGTTGAAATAACTCAAAGTACTTCAATTATTTTAAAAATTAAAAACAAAACACTAATTATTCCTCACTCATCCTCTTCTACATAGTGTTCTTTACATATAATAATCCCTTTTGGAATTCTTAAATAGAATTTACTCCCATGTTTCTTATTTGGTTTTGTTTAAGATATTTGCTACAGTACTTTAAAGATTTCTGGAAACACTTTTCCTTTTCTTGAGAGTGAAAAATAAATTCTCTTATGAGAACTTATGTAGGATATCTGCTAAAGTTATGACTTTCTTCAATTATCTAGAAAGATCTTGAAACTGCAAATAGTTATAGGTCATGGATATCTGTGAATTGGATTCAATCTGCCATAGAAGTCCCAGGTTCAAGGCCACCATAAAGACAAGCTGCCTTCATGACAGGTGAGGGATTTAGATGAACAGGTTCTTTTGGTGTAGGGCTTGGGGGATTCATTAGATTCAACATGAACAGTGTCCTTAGAAGCAAGAAATGAATGCTGTTCTTAATAACTCCACCTAAATTCATACATATTGTATGTTTGTATGTTCTTGAATTGAAGCAGATACTGGAGTTCTTAGAATCACCTTAGAATTGTTTTTATACAATATTTACTTCTGAGGTAGCAGAGATTTTTAGAGATGGGGAAAAATCAGGAGCACTGCTTATTTCACTTTGGCCCAATGCAAAATCCTCACCAGAACGGAAGTAGGACTCTGATAACTGTCATTTAGAATAGGTATACGAAGAGCAAATCTGTCCTGAAAGATGTACAGCCAGCACATTCCTTGGAAGTGAGAATGGCCAGACAGCTCACCTACTTTGGTCATGTTGTCAGAAGAAATCATTACTGAAGAAGGATATCATGCTTTTTATAAAGTAGAGGATCAGCGAAAAAGGGGAAGACACTCAACAAGATGGATTGGCATAGTGGCTGCAAGAATGAGCTCAAGCATAGTAAGGATTTTGAGGATGGCACAAGATCAGGAAGTGCTTCCTTCTGTTGAACGTAGGGTCTCTGAGTCAGAGTTGACTTGACGACACCCAGCAACAACAGCAGGAAGAGAATGTTACCTCTGTTCTTCTTGGTTTTGAGGAGGAAAAAAAAAAAAAAAAGACATATACAGTGCTACTTATTGTTGTTGTTGTTAGGTGCCATCGAGTCATCTCTGACTCATAGCAACCCTATGCACAGCAGAACGAAACACCACCCGGTCCTGAGCCAGCTCCAGGATTCTTGCTACATTTGAGCCCATCGCTGCCACCACCATGTCAATCCACCTTGTTTAGGGACTTCCCCTCTTTCATCGACCCTCCACCTTACCAAGTATGACATCCTTCTCCAGTGAATGGTCCCTTCTGACAACATGACCAAAGTACGTGAGATGAAGTCTGGCCATTCTCGCCTAGAAGGAGCATTCTGGCTGCACTTCCTCCAGGATAGACCTGTTGGTTCTTTTAGCATCCATGATATTTTCAGCATTCTTCACCAACACCACAGCTCAAAACCATCAACTCTGCTTCGATCCTCCTTATGCATTGTCCAGTTCTCACATGCATATGAGGCAATTGAAAATACCATGGCTTGTATCAGGCACACCTTAGTCCTCAAAGAGACATCTTTGCTTGATTTGCCCAGTGCTATACATCGTCTGATGTCCTGACTGCTGCTTCCATTGCCTTCAACTGTAGAAACAAGCAATGTGAAGTCTGAAAATTTCAATCTTTTCTCCATTTATCATAATGCTGCTTAGAGGTCTAGTTGTGAGGATTTTTGTTTTCTTTATATTGAGATGTGATCCATGCTGCAGACTGTATTCTTCAAACTTCATCAGTAAGTACTTCAAATCATCCTCACTTTCAGCAAGCAAAGTTGTGTCATCAGCATATCACAGGTTATTAATGATTATTCCTCCAAACCTGATGCCACATTCTTCTTCATATAGTCCAGCTTCTCAGATTATATTTGCTCAGCATACAGATTGAGTAAGTATGGGGAAAGGATACAACACTGACTCACTCCCTTCTTGATTTTAAACCATGGAATGCTTCCCTTTTCTGTTTGAACAACAGCCTCCTGTTCTATGTACAGGTTCCTCATGAGTACAATTAAGTGTTCTGGAATTCCCATTCTTCTCAATGTTATCCACAATTTGTTATGATCCACACAATCAAATGCTTTTGCATAGTCAATAAAACACAAGTAAACATCTTTCTGGTATTTACTTTGAGCCAAGATCTATCTGATAACAGCAATGATATCCCTTGTTCCATGTTCTCTTCTGAATCTAGCCTGCACTTCTGGAAGTTCTCTGTCAATATACTGCTGCAACTGTTTTTGAATTATCTTCAGTAAGATTTTACTTGCATGCAATATTAATATTGTTCAATAATTTCCCCATTCTGTGAGATGACCTTTCTTTGGAATGGATATAAATATGGATGTCTTCAAGTAAGTTGGCCAGGTAGCTGTCTTCCAAATCTCTTGGCATAACTGACTGAGTGCCTCCAGTGGGGCATCCATATGTTGAAACATCTCAATGGATATTCCATCAATTGCTGGAGCCTTGTTTCTTGCCAATTCCCTCAGCGCAGCTTCGACCTCTTCCCTTAATACCTTTGGTTCTTGCACACATGCCACCTTCTGAAATGGATGAAGATCAACCAGTTGTTTTTGGTACAGTGACTCTGTGTATTCCTTCCATCTTCTTTTGAAGCATCCTGCATCTTTCAATATTTTGATAAGTATCTTGAGTGGATAGAATCTTTCAATATTGCAACTTGAGGCTTAATTTTTTTCCTCAGTTCTTTCAGCTTGAGAAATGCCGAGCATGCTCTTCCCTTTTGGTTTTCTAACTCCAGGTCTTTGCACATTTCATTATAGTATTTGGCTTTGTCTGCTCGAGCTGCTCTTTGAAATCTTCTGTTCAGCTCTTTTATCTTGTCATTTCTTCCATTTGCTTTAGCTAATCTTCACTCAAGGGCAAGTTTCAGAGTCTCTTCTGACATCTATTTTTGTCTTTTCTTTCTCTATCATATTTTTAATGACCTCTTGCTTTCTTCATGGATGATGTTCTTGATGTCATCCCACAATTCTTCTGGTTTTCGGTCATTGGTGTTCAATGCATCAAATATATTCTTTAGATGGTCTCTAAATTCAGAAGGGATATATTCAAGATCATATTTTGACTCTTGTGTGCTTGTTTTAATTGTCTTCCACTTCAAGTTGAACTTGCATATGATCAGTTGATGGTCTGTTCCACAATCAGCTCCTGGTCTGGTTTTGGCTGAAGATATTGAGCTTTTCCATCACCTCTTGGCACAGATATAGTAAATCTGAGTCCTGTGTACTCTGTCTGGCAAAGTCCACATGCATAACCACCATTTGTGTTGTTGAAAAAAGGTATTTGCAATGAATAAGTCATTGGTCTTGCAAAATTCTATCATGTAATCTCCAGTGTTATTTCTGTCATCAAGGCCAAACTTTCCAACAACCAGTGATTCTTTTTTGTTTCCAACTTTTGCATTCTAGTCACCAGTGATAAGCAACACATCCTGATTGCATGTTCGGTCAATTTCAAACTGCAGAAGTTGATAAAAATCTTCAATTTCCTCATCTTTGGCTTTGGTGGTTAGTGCATAAATTTGAATAATAGTCGTATTCACTGGTCTTCCTTGTTGATGTATGGATATTATCCTAAAACCGACAGCATTGTACTTCAGGACAGATCTTGAAACTACTTTTGTGATGATGAATTCCATGCCATTCCTCTTCAATTGGGCATTCCCAGCATAGTAGATCATGTTTGTCTGATTCAAAATGGCCAAAACTGGTCCCTTTCAGCTCACTAATGCCTAGGATATCAATCTATGCATTCCATTTCATTTTTGAAAACTTCCAATTTTCTTAGATTCATACTTTGTACATTCCATGTTCTTATTATTAATGGATGTTTGCAGCTGTTTCCTCCTCAATTTGAGTCAATCCGCATCAGCCCTTGGAGGTCCTGAAAGACTTACTTTACCTATATCATTAAGGCTGGTTCTACTCTAATGAGGCAGCTCTTTCCTAGTCCTATTTTGAGTGCCTTCCAACCCAAAGGGCTAGTCTTCCTGCACTGTGTCGGACATTTCCAAGCTATTCATAAAGTTGCCAGTAATGTATAAGACAGTATTTCTCTGCTATTAATATGATTTTCCCTGGCAAATGTTTGAGAAGTAGATGGGCTCCTTCTTCTTCCTAGTCTGTCTTAGTCTATAAGCTGTGTTGAAACCTGTGTACCATGTGTGACTCTGCTGGCACCTGAAACACCAGTGGCACAGCTTCAAGCCTCACAGCAACGTACAAGTCTCACAGGATGACAAACTGACAGAAAAGTTTGTCTTCCTTAGCTGTTGGAAAACTCTGCACCCTTCTCTTACCTAATTCCTACCTGAAACCTGCTACTTTGTGGTCCCCAAGGCCGTTTCTGGTCCCTCTCTGTCTGGGCTCTAGGGGGCTTGGACCCTAGTCTTGCCTCCTGCCCCTTTTAACCTGGATATCCTGCTGCTCCTGAGGTCCCTGAGGCCACTCCTTGTCTCTCCCTTTCCTGGCTCTAGGGGGTTTGGGACTGTGCTATTTAGATTTCCATAATAGAGCTAAAACACCCTTTAACAAATACTCTGTGATTATGTATTTTTGTTACAGAGTGTGAATTTTTCAAATTAGTTTAGAGGTGTCTAACAAAGGATTGGAGAGAAAGGTAGATGGAGATGTAATAGAAGTTAATTGAGAAGGTTAATTTGACGTGCACTTGGAACAGATGCTCAGTTGGATACACTATTCACTGTTAGTTTCTAAATTTGTAAGCATATTTTTAAAATGAAAAAGATGGAAAGTTGTGGAAATATTACTTAAATCCTAAAAATTCAAAGTACAACAATTAGAAGAGAAAATTTCACCCACCGTGAAATGCTTATTTTACTTTGTCAGCTTGAATTCAGAAAAAAGAAAAACAAACTTTGATATTTTATAATTACACTCACACTGTTAAATGACACTGGGATTACAAAATTTAATTCAAAGCATTCAAGTGACTATAACTACTGTACCAATGGCAAGGATTCATTGATTCTACAGTGGGAATGTTTAATGTATCAATTTAAATCAGTTCTGTCCTTTATGGAAAGGGAAAATAAAATAGCTTCCAGGGGTGCTGCTAAACAGAAAAGTGCATCCTTCTACCCCCTGTCAGGTAGTCCTATGAAGCTGTGCTGGAGACTTAGTCCTTAATTGTAGCTGGGCACTGAATAAAATCATGTCCCCAACTGTGTGGCTTTCTAAAATATCTATTTAAATTTTGTTCTTTCCTCTCCATGGAATCCACCTCTTGTCCTTTCTCTTGCCATTTCAAAGAACAAATATGCATGAAAACACAGAAGGATCTATGTGAGAATGTATGGAAAGTGGTGCATGTCCCAAAAAAAGATTAAACTTTGTGTGTATGTGTGTATATATGTGTGTGTGTTGTGTGTGTATGTGTAAATGAATGAGTGCTTACTGCTTCTTCGCTACAGTTCTTTTGTACCTCCATAGCTGGAGTGGGTTTGAGGACAAGTCTTCTATATGCCGCTAGAACCCACTGCCAATGTATAAAGGATATTTGGAGACACTTTCCTGCACTATGGAAAATTGTCAACTGCCCAGCAATATCTTAGTATTTTCTGAAGAATCTTAAAAAAGATTTGGAAAAGAAAAGGGTAAAATACCACCAAAGCATGGTTGGAGAACACTGACATTATTCTAAGTCAAACTATAGAGAAATATTATGTGACTTGTTTGAATTTTTCAGGGCATTGAAATCATCATTTCCCTTATGTCTTAGATGGAAGGACAAATGTTGTATGTATTAAGGGTTTAAAAGGAAAACCAGCTTCTTTGCATAAAAGTTTAATCTGAGATTTTTCTGCCTCCTCACTTCATCATATAGATATTTGTGTTTACCTATTTCAAGATATAAATAGTAGAGAAAACTAATTTTTTTAAATGTCATTGATTTATAAAATATTTTTGCAGTCATGTCATCTCTTTGGTAACTTGTGATCAATTTGCTCCTAGTTTATAGCAATTTCATAATTATCAAAATACTACTCTTATTAATTATGACTGAAATTTAGATATTTTGACTTCTCTTTTCTTTACCCACTAGTCCTAATCCACCCATTAAGTACTCCCATTTTGTTTTCCCATACCATCTTTTACATTTTCACCTCTATAAAATAAGCCCTCACCACAAGAGCCCTGAATTAGTACCAATGGGCTCTTAACTCCTGCCTTCCCCTCTTCTGTAGGAGTCCTTGAATCCTGCACTCACTGATAAGATAATTTTAAAAACAGTATTTTAATAACTCTTCATTTTTTTCAGAAAATGTTTCAAGGAATCCCTTCTGTTGGTAAAATGTTTTAACCTGACACTTAACCCCTGACTTTATCTGACCCCAACCTGATTCCTCTCTTTTTTTCCCCCTATTAATTTCCCACATGGAAACTTCTTTCTGGCTGGAGTGTTCCATGGACTGTCTAATGAAAATTCCATCCTTGCTCCCTGTCTTTCTTAATTTTTAGGGTCTGAATTCCCTACCCTTTCTTAGCCTATAAACATTGAACATTAACTCCTTTTTTTTTTTTCTTTCATGGAGCTTCCTCTCCCAGAACTTCACACAGTAATCTCACAACTCACTGCCTTTACTACTCATCCTGCCAGTCACTTATTTTCTCTTTTGTATGATTATGTAAGCATTTCCTCTGTATAGCATCTAGACTAAAACTCCTCAGCATTTCCTTTTCTCTTGCATTCCCAAATCACCGAGAAAAAGCTAGGGAACAAGATGGGGAAGAACAGGTGGATGGAAAAATTTTATAATGAGATATTCTAATGTCCATTAATATAAGGAGTTCCAATAAACTATTCATTGCTTAGGTTTAAATATGCAAAATAGTACAACAGCACTGGGGTAAGCTTTTTTTTTTTTGCCATTTTAACTTTAAAGTAACAAAAACTGATGTTGGTTCATATCTGCATTTTAATTGTTAAATATAAGTTATGATCATTTAATAAATTTTAAGAATCTTTTTAAACTCCTCACTATTATATCTATATAATAACTGCTTTCTCTCTTTTACCTCCTTTGTTCTACGATTACTGAATAATTTCAAAGTATAAACCAAAAACCAAACCCGTTGCTGTGGAGTTGATTTCTATTCATAGTGTGACCCTATAGAACAGAATTGCCCTATAGTATTTCCAAGGCTGTAATTTTATAGAAGCAGACAGCAACATCTTTCTCCTGCTTAGTGAGGGGTGAATCTGAGCCATCAATCTTTGGTTAGTTAGTAACTGAGCCCTTTAACCACTGCACCACTCAAAACCAAACTCATAATGACACCTCCTTGGGTTTCTGAGGCAGTATCTCTATGGAAGGATTGCCCAATCTCCTTCTGAGGAGTGGCTAGTGGGTTTGAACTGCCAGCCTTCTGGTTAGCAGTCAAATAAATGCCTTAGGCACTATGCCACCAGAGCTCCCTAAATTTCCCTAAATTTATATATAGATAGATAGATAGATAGATAGGAACTCTAGTAGCATAGTGGCTAAAGCACTTGACTGCTAACCAGAAGGCTGGCGGTTCAAACTCACCAGCCACTCCTCAGAAGGAAGGTTGGGCAATCCTACTTCCGTAGTGATACTGCCTCGGAAACCCAAGGAGGGGTCGCTATGAGTCGGGGCCGACTCGAAGGCACATAACAACAACAACAACATATATATATCAAAAACTGCAAGGAGGCCACATGTTCTGACCTCCTCTAACCCCACAAGAGGAAGACAGAATCACCATCAATAGCCCAAGGCCTATTCCTGCTAGGCCAGACATGCTGCCTCCCTCCAGCTCTTTCTCCAACTGTTCCTCCCAAAGCACCCACTACCTCTCTCCTGGCTTCGATGATTCGCTGCAGTGGCCACACACAACTCACAGATTATGGAGTTTATTAGGGAAGCACCAGGCTACAATTCAAGTTCAGGAAAAAAATGTGCAGTCTCTCTCCCAGTCCACCGTCTCTCACAGTCTCTTTCCCATCAGTGCATGTCCCTTGCTGTTTCTCTCAGCAATGCATGTCTCTTGCATCTCTTTATCAGCAGCGACACATCCTTCCTCAGCCAGCAGTCAGAGAGAGCTCTGCCTCTAGGAGGCCTCCTTTTGAGATTGGCAGAGTGGCCAAACCAACCAATCATAACAACAGAATTCTAAGCACCTGAGAGTGAGCCTCCCATAACATTGTGTTGTGCCACGCCCAACAGAAATAACTCAGGTGGATAACATTTACAATCGGAGCTCCTCAGTTGCTCATTCCACCACTGAGTTTACAATGACTTATGGGTAGAAAAGCCATACTAAGTAATTTACTACACTGCATGTATATATAGAGAGAGAGAGAAAGAGAGAGAGAGAGAGAAAGGTGTAGTGGATAAGCCATTTTGCTGCTAAACAGAAGATCAGTCGTTCAAACCCACCAGCCTCTCTGTGGAAGGAAGAGGGGCGATGTACTTCTGTAAAGATTTACAACCTCAGAAACCCAATGGGGTCAGCTATGAGTCGGAATTCGACTCATGGTGACCTCCATTGGGTTTCCTAGGTTGTAAGTCTTAACAAATGTTAATTGCCTCATGTTCCTTCCACAAAGCAGCTGGTAGGTTTAAACTGCTGACCTTCTGGTTAGCAGTCAAATGCCTTAAGCACTGTGCCACCGGAACTCCTCATTTCAAAGTATAGACCAAAAACCAAACTCACTGACATCTTGTTGGATCAATTCATAGCAACTTCTCCTTGGGTTTCCGAAGGGGTATCGCCATGGAAGTAGATTGCCTAATCTTCCTTCCCAGGAGTGGCTGGGGGATTTGAACCACCAGCCTTCTGGTTAGTAAACAAATACCTTAGGCACTATGCCACCAGAGCTCCTATATCAAGGTATAGGGATGGTAAATTTCTTAAATCTGATCACTTAATAGCCCATTCATAAGCACTCTAATTATTTCTCCATTCTTATATAGTCAGAAAGCCTTGGAACTCCTTTTGTTCCCCCAAATCCATACCTTAAACTTGAAATGTGAGGATATTCATAAATATGGAGGAGAGGAAAAGAAAAACTCACAAATAGTTTCAATATTGCCTCCTGATATCCAAGTCCCATTTGGAGGGAAGTGGAGCAGCTCTTGCTAAAGAAGGGATTGGTTTAAGGGCTAAGGCTTCTATCTAGTCCTGAGCAACACATGCTAACAACCGAGAAGCCAGAACTCCTTAGAGAGCAATATACTTTGTCCACAAGGCAGAAAAATAAATAAATAAATTATATATATAGTCTGTAAGAAGGTCCAAGAAGGTATAATAGCATTAACATGGAGCAAGTGTAAATCTATTTGCCTCAAACAGTACCAGAAAAAAACTATCAGATCTCCACTTCTTATCGGATCTGGTGGACATAGGCCTATTTTGATTGCCAGGTGTTATCGATCCTGCCAAAACATATGCTGCAAATCCTAACCCTATACTTCTGTATGAAACTTCATTTGTGAATAAGGTTTTCTTTGTTATGTTAACAAAACCATATCAATGTAGTTTATGTCTTAAGCCAATCACTTTTGAGATATACAAAGAGCATATTTGGCATGGAAAAGGAAGCAGAGATGGGAAAAATAGATGCCAAGCCACATGAAGATCTCCAACGAACTGAGGAACAGAAGCAAAGAAACAAGAACTTTCTCCAGAGCCAGCAGAAAGAGAAAGCCTCCCAGAGCAAGTGTCCTGAAATATCCTGTCAACCTCCAAGTACTAGGTTGTTTGGCATTCACATTCTGTCTGTCCCCTGGTCTCTTAGTTCTCTAGTGCTGCTATAAAGAAATACCACAAGTGGGTGGCTTTAACAAACCAACATTTACTTTTCTCATAGTTTAGAAGGCTAGAAGTATGAATTCAGGGCACCAACCTCAAAGCTGCAGCAGCCTAAGTGAAAATACTTCAATAACTCAATGAGAACAAGTAGCATTAGTGACAGAATTCATGGTTTGTGATCAGCTGCTCTCCAGAAGGTTGGCAGTTTGAACTCATCCAGGAACACTGCAGAAGAAAGTCTTGGCAAACTGTTATGATAAAGATTACAGTCAAGAAAACCATGGAGCACAGCTGTACACTGTAACATTTGGGGGCACTATGAATCATGGCCAACTTTATAGCAGCCAACTACATCAACTTCCATTAGCAAGTTTCTGCCTGGAGTTTACAGCCTTTATTTCAGGGGATGATCTAGTGATCAGAAAAGAAAGTCAGTGGCATTTAATTAAAAGGACATGATCCCAGGTGGCAGCTACTTTCAGGAACCCTTGACCAAAACGTTGCACTATTGCCCCCACTTCCTGGTTTGTGCTTCTGCATTATCTCCTTTTCACTAGAACTCAAAAGGGTTGTCCTGCAACTGCATCTCATGTCTCCAGGAAAGATGCCATAAATTATATTCAGAGCTGCAATGGTTGCTTGCCCCTTCTTCCCTTTGAATTCATTCCCAAACATGAAAAATAAGGAAGCTATGAATGGTAAACACCACCTGTCATCAGTTGTCATCATCTTCTCCCAACACCACAGCCTTTATCTGAAAAAATAATTTCTCCACATGACATACTTTTTTTTTTTAATTAAAGGGATTAGTGAAGGATAACATTAAAGAGCTCTAGATTCTGATTAACTTTGTCAATATCCCACTATTGTTTAATAAATTGGATTATTAATATAAAAGGCTAATGAAATTTTCAGATGCCTTTAGTAGACAATATAGCCCACACAATGACATGGCTCTCCTTTTCACTCACCCTACTTAGAAGACGTGGGGGAGACTTTCTAAGTAAATATTGAAGATGTTATCTATGCTTTTCAGTGTGAAAAAAAAAAAAATTAGTAGTGCACCAAAATATATATGGTGTATGACATGTTACTGTTACATTAAGAATAACACTATACAGTTCTGAATCTTCTAATAAAAAATGAAGGCAAATATATACACAGGCCACTTGTTACCAAACACTGCCCCCTGATTCACATACAGTTTGTAGTAAGATTTTTTAAGATCATACAACACACATATGCATAGTTAAAAATTGTCCAATCTCTAGGTTCTCATACCCCCTTTACTCTTGATATATTTAATATAATGCTAGTGTGTTAGTATACATGCAGATATCTTGAAGGCAAATGCTTGTAATTAGTCACAGTTAGTCAATCACACCTCTCCTGACACTTCTACATAATTCAATGTGGAATTTTCATTTGTGTATGTGTTTCATGGCAATCCTAGCATATGACAGTGCAAAATCACAGGTTTGACAGATGACTTTATATTTCTCTTGGGCAAAATTAAATAATAATAATAATAATAACATGCGCACATCCATACTCCCTCCATTTCTTGTCTCCTTCTCCACACACTGTGCACTATTGAGTGTTGTCTTTGATTAGAGTACCTGAACCAGAAAAGAAGAATGGGCTTTTGCCGAAGAGAAGAAAATCCCATTGATAACTCAGGTTGTTCCTCACTTACCTGGGAATGGTTCAACACATCTCAATATTAAAAGGGATGTTGGATTGCTTCTCCTGTGCTTCCTGACCTAGGGGTTAAGGAATACCAGGTTTCTCTAATCGTGGTAAGTAAAAGTGTTGACATTTGCCTAGACTGAGATTAAATTAGGAGGATGAAATGTGCTCAGGATTCAGAGTTATTATCCATAGTCAGTTCACTGAGAAATTTGGTTAAGAGTAATTTAATTTTCCCTTTACATTAAATCATTTCTCACTTGCTCTGTTTCTCATTGTTAAGTGTTGGGAATTTATATATTTGCACATCCACTGTTGATTTGTTTTCAGGAGTGAATAAATTGCTACTAGTCCCTTATAATGAGACAAGTTAGTTATTCCTAGTTTTTTTTCTCTCTCCAAAGTCCCTCACCCTACAAAAATTTCAAAGCATGAATTAATCCTTCATTTCTATTCACTATAAAAGAAAAGGCAGTAAAATGTTCAGCTGTATTTTTACAAGAGGACAAAATCTTTCTCTCTGGTGATGACCAACAGGGCACTGTGGATCATTTAATCCTACAAAAAGGAGTGTTCTGGGGTGAGAACAAGCACAGATAGGGTGTGAATGGTACTACCAGCTGGGGCATGCAAATTAAGTATTTTTCATAAATTCATAGAATGCCTTTCTAGAGAGTTATATGGATACCTGAAGGCTATTTTATTTGAGTTTCTGACTTTGGAGAGTAGAGGAAAGGTTGATGTAGATCATACATGATATACACAAAAGAAATATCCCATGGTTTCATATTTGTGGTAATCTTACCCAGCATTTTCCCTTGCCCTCAGTCAGCTTCCCACCTTCACCCCAAGGAGTTAATAATTAGCACATTAACCATGCATATGAATTCCAGGATTTCAGATAACTACATGGTGTCATACACTCTGGATTGGAGACTAATTGCATTTTGAGTAGACTAGATACTCACTAGGTACATGTATTGGTCATCTAATGCTACAATAACAGACACACCACAAATGTATGGCTTTAAAAAACAGGGATATATTCTTACAGTTGAGGAGGCTAGAAGTCCCAGTTCAAAGTGTCAGCTCTAGGGGCTAGGTGAAAGCCCTTCAACCTTGGGCTTCAGCTCTACTTCTTGCTCCTGGCCCACTGAAGCTGGAGGCTTCTCTTAACTCAGGCAGCTGCTGAGGCTGACAAACCCAAGGTCGACAGGTAAAGTGGAACAGTCTCAAGATTATCAATCAGCACAGCAGGCCAGTAATTTAAGTCCAGAAACAGTCCCAAGATCAGCAGGCTGGCTGCTGAATGAAGATTTGGCTACATGCGGGGTCCAAGCATGCCAAGCATCTAGAGACCCTTCTCAAAGCATTGTCTTATACACTGTCAGTAGACCACATTCCTAAGGCAGCTACTTAACTGATCACAGAAGATTCCACTATTGAATTGATTACCAGTCTCATCATGGGGAATGACTACATCCAGCTGCCCAGCCACTCAAAACCAGGCTCAGCCAAGTTGGAACATGACCTTAACTACCACAGCATCCAACTCTTGGAAAGAATGTGCCATTTTAGCATCCCCACGATACAGAATACAGACGTGTTCATTGAATGGAAACTGATTTGCTGAAATTTAAGGATCCTTAATGTCTTTCATGTCCCTTCACCCCCCATTTTCCCCCAAAGCTCAGGGTGAAATTCTGACAATGTGATTTAGTGGTATGTAAATTTTAATTTGCCTTTTATCTGGGAAGACTAGCTTACTGTTAACCATGGCCACATTAGCTCACACCAGTGGATTAAAGTTCTGATACAAAGAAAGCCCACAAAGAGTGGAGTGGGGAAAAAAAGATAACAGTCTTCAGGCACTGCAATGGAGGCTGAGGCAGCTGGCAGGCAAAATGGTGGGGAAAGAGAAGGAAAACATGAAGGCCTTGGGGTAAAAAGCTTGGTTACAAAGGGAGAGGGAAAACAGATGTGACCTACTTTTTAATTATACCTCAGGCAAACATCTTTGGGAGTTAGTTTTGGGGAATATAGAAACTTGAATCTTTTATTGTAATGATCTTTACATAAATATTGAGAAAAAAGGATTCAGAAAGACTGATATGTATGTGCGTGTGTATACACACACATACACATACACACACATGCACATATATATGCATATATATATGTGTGTGTGATTTTATATATATATATGTATACATACACAAACATAATATTATGAGTGGTTCAAAATATTTTTCTTTGAAAAGATAAGGTTTTCACTAAGAATGAATGATAATACTAGGAGAAACAATTCTTGATTAGAGAAGGATTTGCTATATGACTCACAATCAAGATGAGCTCTTTCAGGCCAGACACTATATAAACATAGATAAATAAGTAAATCAATCAAGCAAATAACCAACTATCTTTCATGCTTAGAATTTGGAGGAAAAATGTGATTCTTCAGCAGACCTTGATACATTTACAGAAAAAAGGAATGCATTTTTTAGTTCTGTTGCAGTCATTTCAGAGCAAGGGCTCAGGCCAAGTTTCACATTGTTCATAGATCTCTATATGGAGATTTGTCTGTTCTGCAAATATCGTAGTGCCCACTATGGGCCAGACACTAGATTCTACAAGTGGACACATGAATTGCACAAATTTCCAGCCTTCAAAAAAGCTCATAGTGTTGGAAGGCAGATGTGTAAACATGTGTGATGATGGCAAACGTGCATAGCATGCTTGGTAGATGCCAGGTTCTGTCCTTTGCTATATATGTACATACATACACACACACATATATATACACACATACACACACACACATATATATACATACATGCATACACACACATATATATGTTGTTGTAGTTGTATGCCGTGAAGTCGGACCTGACTCATAGCGACCCCTCCTTGGGTTTCCGAGGCAGTATCACTACGGAAGTAGATTGCCACATCTTCGTTTTGAGGAGTGGCTGGTGGGTTTGAACTGCCAGCCTTCTGGTTAGCAGTCAAGTGCCTTAGGCACTATGCTACCAGAGCTCCCACACATATATATACATATATACAAACTATATACACACATACATATATACATACATATATATGTATGTGTATATACATGTGTAGGAGATAAGCCTATACAAAGAAAAATATTATTACCCATTTTCACAGATAAGGAATTGAGAAATTAGGTACAGAGATTAAGTTAACTTGTCCAAGATCACACAGCTATTAAGTGGTAGAACTAGACTTTGCACCTAGAAAATTTAGGTGAGTTTGCAATTTTAACCTTAGTGCTATGATTGAAAAACATATGGGAGTACAGTGGTGATACAAATGAAGAAAGCTGCTGAAGAGAAGTAAGGAGTGCTGGTGGCACAATGGTTAAGCACTTGACTGTTAAAACAAAGGTCAGAGGTTTGAACCCACCAGCCGCTCCACAAGAGAAAGATGAGGCAGTCTGCTTCTGTAAATATTTATAGCCTTGGAAACCCTATGGGGCTGTTCCACTTTGTCCTTTAGGATCACTATGAGTTGGAATTGACTCAACAGCAGTGTTTTTTTCTCTTTTTTGGTTTTGGGGAGAAGGAAAAGTGCCATGTTATTGTTGTTGTTGTTACTTGCCATTGAATCGATTCTGACTCATGGCAATCCTATGTGTTACAGAGTAAAACTGCTCCACAGAATTTTCAAGGCTGTGATCTTCCAGGGACAGATTGCTAGGCCTCTTCTTCTGTGGTAACTTTGCTTTTTAATACATTAAAGAGGTCTTTTGCAATGGGTTTGCCAGTTGTTTCTTGTTTTAACTTGATAAGGTTTCTGTATGACCGATATGGCTACTTCCATTTAATCAACTCACTTCAATTGAGAATCAGGAAAAAAAAAATTGGGTTTCCTAATAGACCATACTTAAATTGTCCAATGTGATACAGTGAGGAAATAGATACCCCGGGCTGATCAATTTCATTGCAGGCTGGAGGGGGTGGGTGGGATCACAGTCATCGATTTACTGTAATAAGGAAGTGATAAGAAAACAGCTACCTGACCTAAAATATTTCCACTACCAGCCTGCCTATGCCTTGGGTTACAGCATTTAAGGCAGCAGATGTTATCTGGAAGGGCTAAGCCTTTTGATAGCCATTAACACATTAGCTCACGTTATTTTTATCTGTTCCCTAGCAGAGAGCAAACAGGCTAAATACCAGGCAAGGGAGGCCAAGGACAGATAGGTTAGACTGGTGGAATTCAAAGAGGAGAAGAAAGCTAGGCAGGATGGGCCATGCCTTACAGTTACAGCAGACCCAAGTAAGCCATGGTGCTGGGCAATCGGATTGAGCAAAATAAATACTGGGCCTCGGAGCTGGGTAGTCAAACATTGCACTCAAATATTCTGGAGGGTTACAAGTGACTTTTCTTGGAAAGAGGAGCTCTGAGAAGGAAGGAATACTCTTCTCTCTCATGGAATGAGGAGCTGGGGCTCTCATTTATGCCCTGAAGACATGGGGTAGGAAGGAAAGAACAAATTTGTTGGTTATATACATAGAAGGAAAAGAAAATTACATAAGAGTCAACTCTTTAGAGTCAGTATTCCACAGGGGTTTCAATGGCTGATTTTTCAGATCATGAGGCCATTCTCCCAAGGAACCTCTCACTCACTGCCATTGAGTGGGATCCAACTCATAGTGACCCCTCCTTGAGTTTCTGAGGCGGTATCACTACAAAAGTAGATGGCCCAAACTTTCCTTCCAAGGAGTGCCTGGTGAGTTTGAACCACCAGCCTTCTGGTTAGCAGTCAAGTGTCTTCGGCATTAGGTGGACTGAAACGTCCAATCTTCCAATTAGTAGCTGAGAGTGTTAACCGTTTGCATCATCCAGAGACTCCCTGGGACATGGTAGAATACATAGAATAAGGTCAGAAAATATTAGCATTTAGAGACCATTTAACTCCCTCAGGTAAGTGGCACTTTTGGAATATGGGATTACTCTTGCCAGCTCAGTGCTCCCCCTACTCCATGGTGTACCCTCCTCAAGTGATGCTATTCCAGCTCACAAGATCTGCAGCAAGACATTATCCTGCAAACTCTGATAATCCTGCCACCAGTACAAACTCTGATATCTTCCCAAAAGCACCAATTACCTTGCAGGAGCAAGTTGGCCCTGAGTGGGATGGGTACCCCCTTTCTACCCTGCCTCCCCTTTTCATGAAAAATGATTTACCTTTCAGTGTTTGTGCCTTCTCAAAGATAGACAGCTAGTTCTAGGGACAATATATAGCTAGTGCTGCCAGACTTAGCAAACAAAATGCAGGATGCCCAGTTACATTTGAATTTCATATAAACAACCTTTTTTTTCTTTAGCATAGGTATGGCCCATGCAATATTTGGGACATATGAATGCTAAAATAGTATTTGTTGTTCATCTGAAACTCAAATTTATCTGGGTGTCCTTTGTTTTGTCTGACAACCCTATATAGGGTGGAATGGAAAGGGTATACATAGGCATTGGTGTTTAACAGAACAGGAATTCAAATCCCGGCTCTGCCACCCAGTGGACATGTGCCTTTGGGGAATTTACTTGTTCTTTCTGAGCATGTTTCCTGTTTTAAACAACTGAGATAGTAGCAATATCTATCTTGTAGGGTTGCTGAGAGGGTTAAATAAGCTAATACATACACTGTGTGGTAGAATGCCTACAAATTGAAGGTCTGCATAATAGCTGGCTCCATCTGGGGCAGAGCAGCACTCAGCAGGTCCTATAAAAATTGTTATCAGTTATCGATGTTGAAGCTTAATTCTCTCACCTTGTAAAAGGGTTTTCATTATGTAGATACATGATCAATATTTCATTTCTACATAAATTTTATTATAATTTTAATTTCTAAAGAGTTGGATTTTTTTTTTTTTTTATGTTAGGAAAATATTTCATAATTTAATTGGAAGTTGCTCTGTGATTTCATTCTCTACAAAATGTTTGTTGTGAGCCTGTGCTTGAGTCCCACAATTGTTCGGAAACTCTGCTCATTGCCACTCTCCCTTTAGATCCTTATATTCCATTACTATGAGCAAGTGAAATCTGCAGTAGCACAGCTTCTGCTTGTGACTCTCTCTCTCTCTCTCTTTCTCACTCACACACTCACACATACACACACACATACACATACAGACACATACATACACCTGCCCTTGCCTGGTAGAAGAGCCCATTTGTCTGTCTCAAAGAGAAAAAGGTAGGTGTTCTAGAGAGGTTTTTTTTTTTTTTTTTTATTTTTTATTCA
>NW_006921782.1:4300830-4304038 GCF_000298275.1 Orycteropus afer afer | reverse complement strand
GAAGGAAGGTTGGGCAATCCTACTTCCTTAGTGATACTGCCTGGGAAACCCAAGGAGGGGTCGCTATGAGTCGGGGCCAACTCGATGGCACATAACAACAACAATATAAATGGAGGAGCTCTGGTAGTGTAATGCCAAAGGCACTTGACTGGTAACCAGAAGGCTGGAGGTCCAAACCCACCAGCTACTTTTCAGAAGGACGGTTGGGCAATCTACTTCCGTGGTGATACCACCTCAGAAATCCAAGGAGAGGTAGCTATGAGTCGAGTCTGACTCGATGGCACACAACAACAACAACATATAAATGGAACAGTCTACTGCTGTAGTAATACAGCCTTGGAAACCCAAGGAGCGGTCGCTATGCGTCAGATCTGACTCCACGGCAGTGAATTTTGTTTCTGGTTTATATAAATGTCAATAAACCATAACAAAAGGTATTCAGTTTGTTGGGCATAACAAATCCACTGAAAATGGTTTGGGACTAATGCAAGGTATAAGATCTAACAAGGTGAGTTGGATACCCACCAATGGGACAAGACTGAAAGTGGCATTTTGGTGTTACAGTAACCTTAAGAAGAATCAATAGGATGACATACTGTTTGTCTATAAGCCGTATAGAAGAGATCAATATTATGGGGGTGTATTAAGGACCTCTGGTGGTTCAGTGCCTAAGGCATTTGACTACTAACCAGAAGGTTGGCAGTTCAAACCCACCAGCCACTCCCCAAAAGGAAGATGGGGGAGTCTACTTGCATAAAGATTTACCACCTTGGAACCCAGTGAGTTGGAATCAAATTGATGGCAGTGAGTATAGCAGTATAATGGTTAAAGCACTCATCTGCTAACCAAAATCCTGGTGGATTGAACTCACCAGCTGCTCCACTGGAGAAAGATGAGCCAGTTTGGCTTCCATAAAGATTTATAGCCCTGGAAACCCTACAGATGGGGTAGTGCTACCCTGTCCTATAGGGTTGCTGTGAGTGAGATTCAACTCAATGGCAGTGAGTTTCATTTTGGCTTTGGCTGATTAGTAGCTAGAGCCCAAGAGAGCTGCTTGAAAGTTTTGATCCCATTTGACAGTTGCATCTCTAGCTTTCAAATGGTTAGTTCTCTGCCTGACTGTTTTTAGGTAAGATTTGTAAGACTGAATTTCTTTATGGCAAGTTCTATATTTCACATTCTATGGATCCTAAATCCCTTACTTTGTGCCATCTTCTATACTTATTTGTGGTTTCTGTATGACACCCATTTACAGACACATATTATATGTCAGGGTATCATGTTGTACCTTATAAGTGTATTAAAAAAAAACTTCACTGTTGTGGAGTCGAATCTCACTCAGAGTGACCCCTTCTTGAGTTTCCAAAGTGGTTTCACTGTGGAAGTAGATTGCCTAACATTCCTTGTGAGGAGTGGCTGATGGTTTGAACCACCATCCTTCTGGTTAGCAGTCAAATGCCTTAGGCACTATGCTACCAGAGCTCCTATAAGTGTATGTATGAATATGCATATGTATATATGTGTTTATGTATATGTGTATTTGTATACAAACATCCAATAGCAGAGTTAATTCTTAAAACACCCCTGAGGAAGTTTTTAGTAATATCCTCATTTTAGAGATGTTTAAAAAACATCTCTAAAAGTTTGAAACATTTGGAAAATTTGTAAAAGTTTGATTATGAATTCTTGATCCTGTCTCCTTGATGTAGTTTCTCTATATTAATAAGACAGTAAGGTTGTAGTTCACAGAAGTCAGCTATTAGTTGAGAGTTAATGCTGTGCTTTACTCTAATTCCTCTACTTGAAGTACCAGTCACAACGCAGCAACAAAAGCACTATTCAGCATGTTGAAGCTGGATCTAAATTGTCATATGGACTGGACCCTTCTCAGGCTCACTTCAGTATAGTATAATGCTTAAGACTGAGACTGAACTGCTTGAAATTGAATCCCAGTTGTGTCATTTATTAGTATCTGCTCTGGAGTATCTGTCAGAAAGGACTCATCCCTGGAGAAGTATATCATGCTTGATAATTTAGAGGGTCAACAAAAAACAGGAAAGACCCTCAACAAGATAGACTGACAGTGTGGCTGCCACAATGGGTTCAAGCATAGCAAGGATTATGAGGCTGGCAGAGGACTGGGCAGTGTTTTGTTTCGTTGTACATAGGGTTGCTGTGAGTCAGAGCCGACTTGGTGGCACATGACAACAACAACAACAAGCTTAAAAATGTATTTTCCATTTAGAAAGGAGAGAGGGAAAGAAGAAGGAAGAGAGATAACCCCCAAGAAAGTCAAACTATCTATTTATTTAGTTATGTGTTTTGGTTTGCATTTTGCATTAATCGCCATCACACACAGGAGCCCTGCAATTTATTATTGGTGATAAGTGTGGACAGTAGCTATTATTTTCTCTCCCTGTTCTAAAATGTGGCATAGTGGGACACTTAGATTTATGGAACATGCATTATTCAAAACTCTAGCTCCGGGATGGCTCAGGAGGAAGACTCCTAGCTATTACCATAAACTTTCTTCAAAATTCCTTCTCACTTGCTTTCTTTGTTTCCATACCAGGGTGTTAGGAATCACTCTAAACTCACAAAAGGGAGAATCCATCATGGAAATCCATCAGAATAGTATCTTTCACAAAAGAGAATGACTAGGAACTCCCTATTCTACATAACCTACAGAAAAGCCCTGGAGGAAGGAAGTTGACTTTCATTGGAAGTAATGAGAGATGAGCATCTACTTCTCCAGCACATTTCCTAGGTTTTAAGACCCAATGATATAGTTCCTTTTCAAAACTGAATGTTTCAGGAGCTGGGAATTATTCACTGTCAATCATCTGAAAGTAATTTTTCACTTAATATCCTAGTGTTTCATATATACACAAGATACTTGAGGAAAGAAAATTAGGAATCTAAGAAGGGTATACAATAAAAAAATTAAGTAATAGAAATATGTCCATAATATGTGTATATTAAAACTGACATATTTAATGTGGATGAATTTACAGATAGAAAGTAGATGGGCTCATCAGAGTGCAATATTTGTAATTGCTACCAGCAATAATAATCATTGTGTGTATGTAATTTTTTAATGTTGCTGTTGTTGTTATGTGCTGTCGAGTCGGCCCCGACTCATAGCGACCCCTCCTTGGGTTTCCGAGGCAGTATCACTACGGAAGTAGGATTGCCCAACCTTCCTTCC
>NW_006921782.1:4299365-4300730 GCF_000298275.1 Orycteropus afer afer | reverse complement strand
CAGAAGGCTGGCAGTTCAAACCCACCAGCCACTCCTCGGAAGGAAGGTTGGGCAATCTACTTCCTTAGTGATACTGCCTCGGCAACCCAAGGAGAGGTCCCCATGAGTCGGGGCTGACTCGACGGCACATAACAACAACAACAACAAGCTCTGAAGCAAGTTAATCAGGTGAAAAGAGTAATCATATCCATTTCATGGGGTTGTTGTGACAATTCAATGAGTGAATAATTATGTAAGATTTTAAGTAGTGCCTGGTACATAGTGAATGCTACTTAAGTATTGGCTATTTTAATTACTCTACATTTCTGCTGCATTTTTCTTTTCTTTTTTTTTTTTTGTCAGATTGAAACTTAAAGAGAGTTTTCTCCATTGGGAATAAACTGGGACCTTTAGACAAGTGCTAGGGAGGCTCTGGAGCTCTGTAAATTTATGGTGGATAAAGAACATGTAACCTTGACTTCCCACTCCTGTCTCCTTGGGTCAGTTAACAATTTCCTAGGGGAAACAAGGATGACAATTCAGACTATTTGAATATCTTATGATTCTAATTGGAGAGAATGAGAGCATTCTACCAGTCAGATGTAAAACGGAATCCAAGGTGACCTTTTAAGTGGTAACCTTCTGAAAAGAGCTTCCTTCAAAAGTGGTAACTTTGTCCTTTCACTGCTTATCACAATGTATACTATTCTGCTCATCAAGTTGAGAAACATCCTTAAAAATACAACCTCTTTATTTCCTTATTTATTTGATTTGTGAATATGGGCAGGTAGTGTGGAGAAAATATTGATTGTCAGAGAAAGGAAGGAAACTGGACAGTTAAAAGGGTTCAAGAAAATTCATCTCAGCCATCCCACGTTTGTGTTAGCATTTCAGCTGAGACTAAGAATTCTGAGGTCAGTATTGGGTCAAGGAAAGTGGTAAATATAGTGTGCTGAGGACCTTGTTTACAGGAAAATATGTCTTCTGTCCTATGAGCTATTTATGAATAAGCTTAAATTAATATGAAAATATAAGCTTGAGTTTTAAGTTATTGGAATAAAAAAATGGGTAGACTGAACAGAAGCTGTATTTTATAAATATAACTTGTATTTATTTTCCTGTTTACAGTAGTAATACATGCTTACAAATGTATAGTTATGTAAAATATGTATCTGATCTCAAAATCCAGATTTTACTGTTCTGGTACAGTTTCTAATGTTTTTCTGTATATACTTGCCGTGGTAATATTAACACTATTTAACAATCAGGAGTTGCTCAAACACACACAATTACTTAACAGAAAGTTGGTAGTTTGAACCCACCTAAAGTACCTTGGAGGAAAGTCCTGGTGGTCTGCTTCTAAAACATCATAGTCATGAAACCTTT
>NW_006921782.1:4286557-4298905 GCF_000298275.1 Orycteropus afer afer | reverse complement strand
GAAGGTTGGGCAATCCTACTTCCGTAGTGATACTGCCTCGGAAATCCAAGGAGGGGTCGCTATGAGTCGGGTTTGACTCGACGGCACATAACAACAACAACAAGTTTCCAAATGGGAGCTCTGGTAGCGTAGTGCCTAAGGCACTTGACTGCTAACCAGAAGGCTGGAGGTTCAAACCCACCAGCCACTCCTAGGAAGTAAAGTTGGGCAATCTATTTCTATATTGATACCACCTCGGAAACCCAAGGAGGGGTTGCTATGAGTCAGGTCCAACTCGATGGCAAATAACAACAACAAGAAGTTTCCAAATAAGTTGATTTTTAGAGATCACTGGTATCCTCTCTTCTCCTAAGTGTGATTTTTAATTTTATAATTCTGCTGACAAGTAAATGATGCTTCAATCTGAATCATGATTTGACATAGGACACGCCATCTGACTCTTCCAATGATATTTCCATTAAAGTGATAGTCACTGGGTGATTGTGGTCTCAATAATTAGAAGGTTTTTCCTATCATCAATAATATTGTGAAATATTTTTAGTTCTCTTCAGTTTCTGCTCAACTAAAATAAATTACAAAATATTCTATCTCTTAATATACTTCCTGCTCTTTTTTAAGATATAGTAAACATCTTAACTCTTGACCTAATCACAAATACCATTTATTGGAAAGATATATCTGAATAGATGGGACCTGATCTTCCATTGCAGACAAGAAATATTGTGTAGTATGGCAGCAAGAACTGAGGTCTGTTGCTAGGCTTTTTGAACTGAAATTATACTTTGCCACTTAACTTTTAAATAATTCTTTGTCACATTTCCTTATCTGCAAAATGGGAATGGTGATACTAATGATAGTACTCAAATGAGTGAATATATTTTAAAATAAGTGCCTGATATAAAGCATACTTTATGAAAGATTGATTCTAAGGGTAATAATGGGAGCTTTGGTAGCGTAGTGCCTAAAGCACTTGACTGTTAATCAGAAGGCTGGTGGTTCAAACCTGCTAGCCATTCCTCGGAAGGAAGATGGGGCAATCTACTTCCGTAGTGATACTGCCTCGGAAACCCAAGGAGGGGTCGCTGTGAGTAGGGTCCAACTCAACGGCACATAACAACAAGGGTGTTAATAAAATAAATTTGTTAATGCTATGAAAAACAAGCATTAGGTGACCCATTTAATGTCCCATAAATAGAGGTAAAATGTTCCATCATATGGAGGGCATATACAACAGGGATGATGAAAGTGGATACTCCCATGCCAGGCTTGCAACGCTCTCTAGTAGAATAGACACTTACTGTTTTCAGTCTAGCCCTCTCATTTGTAACAGTATAGCTCACACTCTTGGAATCTGCAACACCTGCCCAGTACCTGTCATGGTTCCCATTACTTCCTGTTTCCCTTCTTTCTTGGTTTTTCCAGAGCCCAAATTCTTTAAGTCCTTCAAGGACATTAGCCTCTTCAGTAGTGTTATCTCTTCCCTCAGCAACTGACTGGCTCATGGACAGATAGCCTAACAGGCACCAGCGTGGCTATCAGGAAGTTGGCCTGTAAAACTCTCGGGCTGGGCTATAGAAATCCTGGAGATGCAAGTCTTTTGAGGGCCTCAGAACAGCACTCGTTTATACACTTATAGGGAAACATCTCAGTATTTTACAATTAGTAGGACAGTGTTGTTCTGCTCATTGAATATCAGCCCTGTACATGTGTGCATTTAAGCTCTTTTGTTTCTATTAGTATTTAATACTTTAGGGTAAAGCCTTTCCATAAAATTATTTATACAATAGTATGAATAAAATTTGGGGCACCTCTAATTTTCTTAGTATCTTCATTCCACTCTGAAGATTGCTGTCTGTTTAAATTCTGGAATCTCATGTCAAAGGAGTAAGTCATCAAAATATTTTTAATTTTAGGAGCTCTGGTGGCATAGTGCCTAAGGCACTTGACTGCTAACCAGAAGGCTGGCAGTTCAAACCCACCAGCCACTCCTCGGAAGGAAGGTTGGACAATCACACTTCCGTAGTGATACTGTCTCGGAAACCCAAGGAGTGGTCGCTATGAGTCGGGGCCGACTCCACGGCATATAACAACAACATTCTCAAGATTATCACACACACTCTTTAGTGAAGCATAAAGCTTTAGTTAAGGCTAATATCTACTTGGAGGGACATTTCAACAAGTGACACTAGAGAAAACAATGTAATAACCAAAAGAGAATAGTAACTCAGAAGAAAAATGCTGTGAAATATTTCTAGAGTGTTGGGTTTTACATCATTCCCTCAGTTTATATTTGCTTTTCAAATAGGAAGAAATTGTCATATCCTAGACTTATGGTATGCAAATGTTACACTATATCATTAATTTACTTTCTACTCATTGGTCATGAATATGGATGTCATTTACTCCTGTAATTAAAATATAGTCTAGTAATTTACACCTGAAATCAATTACAGCCTTAAAGTATGTTCTCTACTGAGACCTTACAATATAACTTTGCAATATTTTACTCCTGTTCTCATGCTGAGTAATAATACTGGCAAAGTCTTGGCCCTCAGTCATCCAATTTCTTACTATGTACACAGGTACTGCTAGAAGCTTCTTTCTGGTGAATATCTAGTCTATTCTAAAGTCATTACAAATAAAAAAAAGGGAAATACACTTTCTAGTGTATTCACATACCATATTTACTATACTTATGTGTTGATACTTACCACTTTGCTGCTTGTTTTTCTCTCTCTCTTCCCAAAAAAGGTATGTGCTTTTAGAAAAGAGGTGTGTGTCCATGTCACGTTGACATTTCTGTGTTTTTGCCTAGTAGATATTTCAAATCAGTTGGTGTACAAGTGAATGACAAGGAATACAGTATAAGAAATGCCATAGTGAATGAATTATTTCACCAGTGCACATTCTGGATGGTCATTGTTGTTGTTAGGTGCTGTCTAGTTGATTCTGACTCATAGCAACCCTATGTCCAATAGAACAAAACACTGCCAGATCCTTTACCATCATCACAACTGTTGCTATGAGCTCATTGTTGGAGCCACTGTGTCAATCCATCTCACTGAGGGTCTTTCTTTCTTTCTTTTTTTTTTTTTGCTGACTGTCTATTTTACCAACCATGATGTCCTTCTCCAGGCACTTGTCCCTCATGATAACATGAACAAAGTATTTGAATGATAGTTTTAAAGAGAGAGAGAGAGAGAGAGAGAGAGAGAGAGAGGTGTATTTAGGTGGAAGGATATAATTTTTATCTTTACTTGTGATTGCTTCAAAGCTTGAGGGATGTATTCTGCATATTTGCCACTCCTTCTTGAAAACATTTTATGAATATGTCATTCATGATTTATCTAAACTTGTCTTGATTCTGTCTCCCAGAGTAATAGATTTGCATGTTCTATATTGTCTTTATAAAGTAACATTTCTTTTAACTAATTCAAAGACAAACTACTCCAAGCCTCAAAGAGGGTCCCCTATATTATTATATTAGAAATTGGTGGACAAGGTCACATCCATCCCATCCATAACTTTCATCGATTTAAGGTCCATATTTCTCAGTAATCATATCCTTGCAGCACGAAAATACATAGATTTTTGGTCTACCTTCACCAAGCATGCACATCATTAATTGCTTCAATCCCCTTGACAATTTTGACCTACTGGGTCTGTATTTTATTCCCTGTAAATAGGAGACAAAAATATACTATCATATTTTAAGTGAAAAATTGTGATTTGTTACATATAAAATTATTATTTGGATTTTATTTTCATTCTCCTTGCTGATAAAAACCAGTCCCCTCCTGTGTATCTTGTTATCACGCAGACACACTAGTTTAGATTTTACAGGGATTAATCAGGACAGACTGCAGCATACCTTCCTGACAGACTAATTGTTAACAAAAGGCCCATACTATTCTAAACATCTTTTTTTTTTTTTAACTCAAGCCATTTGAATACATGCTTTTACACCTAGACAAATGTTTGTTGACCACTTTCTTTTTCTATTCTTAGTTTACATACTCCACCTACCTTTCATCACTGTTCCATTTTTTGTTATTTTTGTTGGTCAATAACTTTCAGTTAACCAACAATTATTTTGAGAAGCTTTAATAAAATCTATAGAAAGGTTATTGATTTTTCTTTAATGACCATTTATCTGATTTTTCAAAACCCTTGCTAATATAGAGTCACTCTGAGTCAGAATCAACTCAATGGCAATTGGTTTGGCTTTTGGGGAGCTAGTTAATGAGCACAAGCCTTCAGTATGGTTTCACTGTTCAATGATCCTACACTTCAAAAGATACTACATTTGGGATAGATCTTTAGCTCTGTCTCTCTTTGTCTCTTTAACTAGAATGAAAGATAGTAATGTGACCCCTAAGGGAAAAAATAAAAAGAACTTAAGGAAAGAATAATGATAACAACAGTAATAATAATGACCATCATCTATTTCTGTTTCCTATTTCTTCAACATTCAAGTGTTTCCTAAGCATTTTAAATGTATTAAATCATTGAATCCTCTCAAAAGCCTTCACAGAGGCACGGTGAAGTTCACTAACTTTCCCGCTGTCTCATAGTAAGTGTACAGTCAGGGTTCAAATCTAGATAGTCTGGCTTCAGAACCTGGACATTTAACCATCTGGTGATTCTGGCTTTCAACTCTTTCTCTTGCAGTGGGGCTGGGAGGATACTCTTCTACAGTTGTATTTGAGTAATACAGAATTCATTTTTTTTTCCTCCTGGGGCTAAGTGAGTCTCTTTATTCTACTTGTAACTTTCTTGCTGGATTGCTGAGTTCCAGAGAAATGTTTCTGTATGCTAACATTCCAAAGGCTCCATTTGTAATGTAGTGATCATCATAAAATACTAATATTATTTGTTATGACAGATTTTTTTAAGTGAACAACACATGACAAACCCAAAGAAAGGTTGTTGTTGATGTTCATAATAACCTGAACGATAGTTTATGTCTTTTGTTGGGGTACGCAGCTGTTTATCTTGTTTTTTAATGATCCTGCTTCAAAGCTATCTATTAAGGTGTTTTATAGAGAATAAGTATTCAAGAATACTTTCTAGAATGGACAAATTACATAAACAACAGACAACTTCTTATATTTTTCTCAGCAAACTTCATATCCTTGAAACCCATATCCTTTTCCTCCTCAGATCATACAACTATTATTGAAACATCAATTTTATCATGTGTATACATTTTGATTTGCAAAATGAAAAGAATATATCTTTTTGTAGTACATGTGAATTAAAAGCTCATGCCTGCCAGATGGGTGATCGTGAGCAGATCACTCACTTCTCATGAGACTCAGTTTCCTCCTCTTTTTCTCATGAATAGTAATAGTACTTCAAAAGGTTGTTACATGACTTAAATGAGATAGTGTATGGGAAGTGCTCAGCATACCACACAGCACATAGTAGGCATGATATTAATATTTTATAAATTGTCCCTGAGCAATCACTGCTTTCAGATCCCATTGCTTAATCTTTCCTCCCATAGCCAGTATGTTCTTAAAATATGATTCTGTTAACTGAACTTTCCTAACCTTGATATTTTCTATTTTCTCTGATAATGCCATTTGTAGGTACACATACATGAGTTCATTGATCAGAGGATTCTAACCGAGAATACAATTGTGAATATTATCAGGTTTTATCATACAAACCAAAACACCAAACTCACTGCTGTCAAGTGGAATTTGAGTCATAGTGACCCCTCCTAGGATTTCCAAGGAATTATCTCTATGGAAGTAGATTTTCCAGTCTTCTTTCTGATGAGTGCCTGGTGGGTTTGAACAGCTAGCTTCTAGTTAACAGTCAAAGGCCTTAAGCACTATACCACTAGGGTTCCCTTTTTGTATGGTGTATGTGTTTTTTTGATGATTAGAAGTTAGAAATGATGGAACACATACACCATGAGTAAAATAAGTAATGTTTTCCTTGGCTCTGGGTTTTCCATGGAGGATTTGTTACCCTGGAGGATTCGCCCCCATTTAATTGCCTACTGTCCTGAATACAACCAATTCTGCCATTTTTCTCTGAGGTTGAAGAGCTGTCATAATCATTTTAGTACTTGCATAATTACACATAATGTATGTCCTCTCTGCCAGGCTAAATGCAGAGAGCTGACATTCTGGCATGCTTATGTGTGTATCCCAGCCAGTCCTCCAAATTCTGCAAGCACCTCTCAACACAGCTATTGAGTAATCCACAAAAGAGCTATGAGTCAGAATTAGATGAGTGAAAGAAGTAGAGGTTTGGGAGAAAAAGGAGTAATTACTCTGGGGGCCTTAGCTTGATATTTAATCTTCCAAATTTCATGAAACTTCAAGATATGCCTCAATAAAGATTGTACTTTATCCATTCTCAAAAAATTTGATCTAAATAATGAACATGTTGAGGGCAATATCTGTCACAAAGTATTACAAGAACAAAGAGGGAAAAAAAGAAGCAATGTTTGTTGGGCTCTTATAGTGTGTTAGATAGTAAGAAAAGTATTTGTATATATATTATCACAATTAATTCTTACAGTAGTCCTGCAAAATAAGTAGCATTTGACTCACTTTTAGAAATGAGGCTTCCTGGCCCAGAGATGTTAAGTAACTGGCCCAAATCCATGCTAGTTGAAATATGAAACACATCTTTCTAGCTCTGAAACCCATGAATTGTTTTACTGCATAGCACTGCATCCTCAGAAATTTAATGGCTTAGGAATATGCATGTGATGACATTTAAGGAACATAATTGAAGTCTTTAGGGAAGAAACAAGTCAGAAACTGTAAATTGTGTCTCTCACCCATTATATATGGTTCTAGTATTCTGTAGAGAAACTGCCTCAGATACTCAAGGAGGGGTCACTATGAGTCTGAATGGACCCGACAGCAGTGAATTTTCAGTATTCCAAAGAATAAAGTTCCCATTTCATCTCTCTTACTGCAATCCTAGAGAAGGAAGAATTGATCTGTGAATTATGATGAAAGAGAAGGGAAATGGTTGAGCAGTGGATAGGAACGAAATCTGGTCCACTTGACCTTGTATTGAAAGTTCTCACCTTGATGTTGTCCCAAGTCTGCCTGAATAACGAGGGCTGTCAGGATGGAGACTGATAAAGACTGAATGTCTGACACTGACAACAATAACATTTCATCATTGGTAAAAATGTTCCACAGGGGGCTGATAATATACCCAGTGATCATGCAT
This sequence comes from Orycteropus afer afer, assembly GCF_000298275.1. Classification (NCBI taxonomy): domain Eukaryota; kingdom Metazoa; phylum Chordata; class Mammalia; order Tubulidentata; family Orycteropodidae; genus Orycteropus; species Orycteropus afer. The sequence goes on along the minus strand of NW_006921782.1, from coordinate 4,291,696 downwards.
GACTTATTCACATAATGGCAGTGGCTCCCATTCAGAATAGTTTCTGAAGACAATGGAAAATGGGCTGGCAAAGTGTTTCCACTCCATCAGCAAAGACATCTTTGTCCAGCAGAGAAGCTGATGAAATAACACTACTTGAATCCCTTCTTTTTGCGTGTCAAAAGATGGAAGGATAAAAGTTGAGAGCAAAATGTAATGGTCTCATGTACTTTTATGTAAAATATGGGATTTGGTGGATGTTCATATTTAGACATGAAATAGACTTGTTAAAAGAAAAAAAGAAGTAAGAGGAAGATAAAGGTCATTTGGAGTTCTAAAATCTCAGTCTAGGTATGATATACTTTAACAGCATAACTACCTGCGGATTTTAGGGGGTTCAAAGACACAATGCAATAGACATTTTATCTGAAGAATTTGCTTTACTTTAAACTACTTCATAAAGGCCACAAAGGAAGATAGTGGCTTAGTTGTATTTAGCTGTTCAAGGTAAACCTGAAACAAACACCATAGTGATATAGAGAAGTGGGAACTTTCACTGTGGGTGAAAATGTGACTTGGTACACTCATTTTTAAATGCAATTAAATATACTTAATAAAAATTAAAAAGTTTGTCTTCTTTGATTCAGAAATCCCTATTCTATAACGTTCCCACTCCTGATGCCACATTCTTCTTCATATAGTCCAGCCTCTTGGATTGTTTGTTCAGATTGAAAAGTAACATGAAAACATACTACCCTGACACACTCCCTTCTTGATTTTAAACCATACAGTGTTCCCTTGTTCTGTTCAAACAACAGCCTCCTGGTCTATGTACAAGTTCCTCAAGAGCACAAGTAAGTGTTCTGGAATTCACATTCTCAATGTTGTCCATAATTTATTATGATCCACACAATTGAATCCTCTTGCATAGTCAATGAAACACAAGTAAACATCTTTCTGGTATTCTTTGCTTTGAGCCAAGATCCATCTGACATCAGCAATGATATCCCTCATTCCACATCCTCTTCTGAATCCAGCTTGCATTTCTGGATGATCTCTGTCAATATACTGCTGCAACTGTTTTTGAATTACCTTCAGTTAAAATTTTACTTGCATACAATGTTAATGATAACCAAAAACAAAAGAAAACAAAACAAACTCACTGTCGTTGAGTCAGATCCGACTCACAGTGACCACTCCTTGGGTTTCCAAGGCAGTATGTCTATGGAAGTAGCTTGCCCATCCTTCCTTCCGAGGAGTGGCTGGTGGGTTTGAACCACCAGCTGATATTATTTGATGATTTCCACATTCTGTGAGTACATGTTTCTTTGGAATAGGTACAAATATGGATCTTTTCCAGTCAGTTGGCCAGGTAGTTGCCTTCCAAATCTCCTGGCATAGCCGAATAAGTGCCTCTAGTGTATCATCCATTTGAAACATCTCAATGAGTATCCCGTCAATTACTTGAGCCTTGTTTTGCGCCATTTCCCTCAGTGCAACTTTGACTTCTTTCTTCAGTACCATTGGTTCTTGATCATATGCCACCTCCTGAAATGGATGAACATCAACCAATTCTTTTTGGTACGGTGACTCTGTATATTCCTTCTATCTTCTGTTGATGTTTCCTGCATCATTTAATATATTGCTCATAGAATCTTTCAATATTGCAACTCGAAGCTTAAATTTCCTCTTCACTTCTTTCACCTTGAGAAATATTGAGCATGTTCTCCCCTTTTAGCTTTCCAACTCCATGTCTTTGCACATTTCATTATACTTGACTTTGTCTTCTTGAGCTGCTCTTTGAAATCTTCTGTTTAGCTCTTCTATCTTGTCATTTCTTCCATTTGCTTTAGCTACTCTCCATTCAAGGGCAAGTTTCAGAGTCTTTTCTGACATCCATTTTGGTCTTTTCTTCCTTTTCTGTCTTTTTAATGACTTTTTACTTTCTTCATGGATGATGTTCATGATGTCATCCCACAATTCCTCTGATTTTCGGTCATTGGTCTCCAATGCATCAAATCTATTCTTTAGATCATCTCTAAATTCAGGAGGGATATATTGAAGGTCATATTTTGGCTCTTGTGTACTTGTTTTACTTGTCTTCAGCTTCAACTTGAACTTGCAGATGAACAGTTGATGGTCTGTTCCACAGTCAGCTCCTGGCCTTGTTTCAGCCGAAGATAGCGAGCTTCTCCATCACCTCTTGCCACAGATACAGTCAATCTGATTCCTGTGTACTCCATCTGGCAATGTCCATGTGTATAGCTGCCATATGTGTTGCTGAAAAATGTATTTACAATAAATAAGTCATTGGTCTTGCAAAATTCTATCATGCGTTTTCCAGCTGCAACCATCCATTGATAATCAGAACATGCAATGTACAAAATATGAATCTAGGAAAATTGGAAGTTGTCAAAAATGAAATGAAACACATAAAGATTGATATCCCAGGCATCAGTGAGCTGAAATTGACCAGTTTGGGCCATTTGGAATTAGACGACCCTATGATCTACTATGCTGGGAATGACAATTTGAAGAAGAATGGTGTGGCATTCATTATCACAAAGAATATTTCAAGATATATACTGAAGTACAATGATGTCAGTGATAGAATAATATCCATATGCCAACAAGGAAAGCCAATTAATACCCATTATTCCAATTCATGCACCAACCACTAAAGCCAATGATAAGGAAATTGAAGATTTTTACCAACTTTTGCAGTCTGAAATTGACCAAATATGCAATCAAGTTGTGCTGATTATCACTGGTGACTAAAATGCAAAAGTTGGGAACAAAGAACAATCACTGGTAGTTGGAAATTTGGGCCTCTCCTCATATTGGGTCATGCCACTTTAAAAAATGGAGGCCCCAAAAGCTCTACTTTATTCATATCATTAAGGTAGGGACTATTCTGATGAAGCAGCCCTTTCCCAGTCATATTTTGAGTGCCTTCCAACCTGAGGGGCTTGTCTTCTGGCATTGTATTAGCCAAGGTCTGAGAGCTATTCGTAAAATTTTCCAGTAATGCATGAGACAGTGTTTCACTACTATTCATAAGGTTTTCATTGGCCAATTCTTTGAAAAGTGGATGGCCTCTTCCTTCTTCTGAGTCTGTCCTGTCTGAAAGCTCCACTGAAACCAATCCACCATGGGCATCCCTGCTAGCACAGCCTCCAGACTCATAGTAACATGCAAGCCACCACAGTAAGACAAACTGATAGACAAGTTGATCTCCCTTAGTTGTTTCAACCCCTCTGCTCACTTCCTGGGCTACCCCTTACCTGTTCCTGTTGGCCCTGTCTGCCGCTGCTCCCTGCCAGTTTGGGGCTGTCCACTGCCCACCTTACCTGTTCTGGCAGCCCGCCCTGTGAAGAAGACTTGAAACACTTTCTGATGAAGATTGAAGACTGTAGTCTGCAGTATGGATTACACCTCAATATAAAGAAAACAAAAATCTTCACAACATGACCTATGAGGAGCATCATGATAAATGGAGAAAAGATTGACATTGCCAAGGACTTCATATTATTGGTTCTACAATCAACACCAATGGAAGCAGCAGTCAGGATATTGGATGTCATGGAGCATTGGCTGAATCTGCTGCAAAAGACCTCTTTCAAGTGTTAAAGGGCATAGGTGTTTCCTTGAAGACTAGGGTGAGCTTGACACAAGACATAGTATTTTCAAACACCCCATATGCATGTGAGAAGTGGACAATGAAAAAGGAAGACCAGAAAAGACTTGATGCTTTTGAATTGTGGTGTTGGCGAAGAATACTGAAAGTATCGTGGACTGCTAAATGAACTAACAAATCTGTCCTGGAAGAAGTGCAGCCAGAATGCTCCTGGGAAGCAAAAATGGCCAGACTTTGTCTCACCTACTTTGGTCATGTTGTAAGAAGGGAGTATTCCTTGGAGAAGAATATGATGCTTGGCAAAGTGGAGGGACAACAAAAAGTGGGAAGGCCCTCAACGACATAGATTGACACAGTGGCTGCAATGATCAGCTCAGGTATAGCAAAGATCATGTGGCTGGCACAGGACTGGCCAGTGTTTCGTTCTTCTGTACATAAAGTTACTGTGAATCAGAGACAACTCATTGGCACCTAACAACAACAACAGCAATAACATTCCCAAATAAATAGTGACATGAGTTCACAAATGTATGTGTGTGTATATGTAATTCATTCCAGCATTCATCACTATGGCAAAAAAGAAAGAAAGAAAAAGAAAACAATCCCAAGTAATATGTGATTAAAAAGATAAATTTGGGAAGATTCAAACAATAGAATACTAAATAGCTATTACAAAGAATAAGATAGATATATGTGTCCAGATTTATCTTGCATAGTGCTTAAGTCATTTGACTGCTAACCAAAGTTGAAAGTGAGCAGTTCAAATCCATCAGCCACTGCACGGAAGGAAGACTGGGCAATCTACTTCCGTAATGATTTACTGCCTCAGGAACACGAACAGGGTCGTTATGAGATGGAATAGACTCAATGGCAGTGAGTTTGTTTTTTCCTTTTTTCTTTTTTTAATTATTATTGTGATTTGGGTGAAGATTTACAAAGCAAATTCACTTTCCATAAAGCAGTTCACATATACTTTGTCTCATGACATTGACCACAGTTTACCACAATGCAACAGCTCCCCTCCCACTTCCTCCCCATAGTTATCTCTTCCCGGTGTCCATCCCTCCATACACTTCTACCCCCTGAGCTGTCTCCCTGTGCATAAGCTGCCCTTCTTTCTCCCATGACTGTTCTCTCCAAGGAGAGTATCTACTTGAGGTAGATGTTCAATTCATATGCCTGTATTTTGTTTGGCTGGAAACCACAGGTGTGGGTTTAATTCCAAACATGAAGGGCAGCTAGGGGCCATGGGCTCAGTGGTTTCACCAGGCTCTATTGGACCAGCAAACCTGGTCATCCCCCACCTTTTTTTTTCCCGTCCAAATGATTTTGAGTTTTGTTCCACATTGTTCTCCCTCTCTGTCAAGGAACTCCTACATAGATCCCCTTCCAAGTGGATGACAGTGGTAGCCGGGCACCATCTAATTCTTCTGGTCTCATAGTTGTATAGGCTGCAGATCAGATGGTGTACCAGTTGCTAGGACTAATTGTTTCCATGAATTTTGTTTTTTTTCATTCTTCTT
>NW_006921782.1:4265268-4278877 GCF_000298275.1 Orycteropus afer afer | reverse complement strand
AAAATGGCGGCGTCCTCCGGACTGGCCAAAGTCCACAGTTCAGCCCACCTTTCTCTTCACCTTCTCTGTTTGTTCCCCAGCCACTGTGCACAGTCCTGTGTGCAGTCCCTGGCTAGCAGGGTGATTTTTAGGTTAATTCTTAGGTCCAACCACCACTCGGGAATCTCCAATCTGTCTGTGCCATCTGGATTGCTCAGAATCGCTGCCAGACCTCAGCTCCATATGTCTCCTTTTTTGGTATTTTCATGAAATTCTTCTAGTTGGGGTTTAGTCCACTTCTATATCCTTCCCTTCAGGGCTCAAGGGTCCAAGATTATCTTCTATGTCTGTGTTAATTTGTTTCCCTTTTCTTTGTTGAAGAGGGTCTATGTAGTCTTTCTTCCTAGTCTGCCATCTTGCCGGAACTCCTTGTCTATTTATTTTTTCAACACCACTTGGCAATATCCAAGCTGTCCAGACTGTCAGGATTGCTAACAGTACACAGCTCCCTATGTCTCCGTTTTTGGTGTTTTCATGCAGGTTCTTCTACTAGTTGGAGTTTAGTCCACTTCTGTATCCTTTCTTTCAAAGCTCAGGGCTCCAGGATTGTCTTCTGTATCTGTGTTATTTGGTTCCCTCTTTTTTGTTGAAGAGGGTTTGTGTAGTTTGCCTGCCTATTCCACCATCTTGCTGAAACTCTAATGTATATGTATCTTTTATAGTCAGAAAAATAAGTATGTATGTGAGGAAAGTGACAGAAAATGAAGAAAAGATGCAATAACTGAGGCTTAGAGAAGTTTTAAAGTTACTGGTTGTAGCAGCAATATATAGGTAATAGTGTTTGGGTCTCTTGTGTATACTAAATAAAACATCATAAAAACCTAAAAGCATGGGTTAAAAATGCCTAGAATTTAGAGTTCTTTGTTATTTCCCACTTACCCCTAAATAATTTTCTGCATGTATTAATATTTCTCTATCCTCCTTCTGTGCTTCTTGCTGACTGGTGTTCTTAGCTGGTTCTTAATGGACCGGAGGATAAGCAGGAAAATCGCCTACCAGAAGAAATTAAAACTCAACAGTTAACAGAGAAGCCATTTAACATTTTGATGCCTGTAGTCTATAAGTTGAGGGAGGTAAGAGATGATGTCACTTCACTTTTCTAGAATAATTATGAAGGACAGTGTTCACAGCAATGTCTATGTGTAAGATGAAAAATATCCAATATTGTTAAAAGAAATATTAAGAATTAATTAGGAGAGATACAGAATTGTATTATAATTCATTTTATCAGGGTTGTTATAAAGAGTTAGCTACCTGGTAATGTAAATTTTGGTTATTTTTTCCTACTTTTATAAAGGATAATTCTGATTTCTAAAATATGAAAAATAATACTTCAACATTTGGGTGGGCTTTTGCAGAAACTTTCTCAAGAGAGCACGGGCCTTATTCAGAGCATGTTAAGAATATATTTTATTTCAGTGAAAGTAATTGAATATAAAAAGGTAATATTGATTCTGGTACTAATGGACAATGTTACTGAGGTGTTTTTTTTGTTGTTTTTAATAAACTCCACATATATAAATTATAAATTGGTATGGATTTTGAATTAGGCTTTATATATTACAAATGGGAGGTCTGGTGATATAGTGCCTAAGGCATTTGACTGCTAACCAGAAGGCTGGTGGTTTAAACCCACCAGCCAGTCCTTAGAAGGAAGGTTGGTCAATTTACTTCTGTAGTGATACCACTTCAAAAACCAAGGAGTGGTCACTATGAGTCAGATCCAACTCGATGGAAGTGAGTTTGGTTTGGTTTTATGCATCTGATAAACCATCACACAATCAAGATCAATAATATTTCCATTACTCATAAGTTCTTCATAAACCAGAACAACAAAAATCACTGCTATGGAGTCGATTCTGACTCATAGTGGCCCCCATACCATTTCCAAGGCTTAAGTCTTTATAGAAGCATACTGCGTCATCTTTCTTCTTCAGAGCAGCTGGTGGGTTTGAACCACCAATATTTTCGTTAACAGCCAAATTCCTTAACTAATTCACCACCAGAGCTCCTTAAGTTTCTTCAAACCCCTTTGTAATTCATCTCTCTTTGTATCTCCATCTTCCCTTCACCTGAATCCTTAGGCAACAACTGATCTCCTTCTCTCACTCTGCATGAATTTGTGTTTTTAGAATTTTATATGAATGGACTCATCTAGCCTGTATTCTCTTGAATCTGGATTTTTGCACTCAGCATGATTTTTAGATTCATCCATTTTTCACATGTATCAGTGTTGTGCCCAGATTATGAATCCCCAAAAACTACCAAGGAGCCTATTCCACTGCAAAAGCATGTTGTTGTTGTTGTTATGTGCCATCGAGTTGGCCCCGACTCATAGCGACCCCTCCTTGGGTTTCTGAGGCAGTATCACTACGGAAGTAGGACTGCAAAAGCGTAGAGGTTGTTTATTCAAGCTCGAGCTTGGACCCCCAACCGTCACTGATGCAGTGGTTCAGGACTGGGAGCCCCGAACTCAGGGGTACTAGGATATTTATAGGGGTTACAGCAGAAATGAGGAAGTTTCAATCAGAAAATTACAGGATTGGTTGACATTTTTCAAGTTGTGAGTTGTTCCTACTTGATTGGCTCTGTCTTGCGGGCCCAAGCCACAAACTGCCGACTCTAACTATTTTAGGTAAGGTATTTTCTTGCTATTTACTGATTGGTTGTTGCTAGGGAGTATCGATGGGGTGAGGGTAGTCAGGACTTCTTGTGGTTTTTCCAGTAACTGAAGCGTGAAGTAAATGCTAAGGCATATTGCAAAATGGCTATATTCTTTAAAATGGTTATATACAAGGTGGTTATATAGAAACATGGTCTCACATCAGTAATTTCCTCTTATCGCTTTCCTTCATTCTGAAAAAAAAGTCCCTTTGCATTTATTGTAGAGATCTGCTGGCATCAAAATATCTTCATTTCACCTTCATCCATTAAAAATGTTTCTGTTGACAAAGAAGGTGGCATTGACAGTTTTTAATTTTTTTTTTTTTTTTTTCAATTCTTTCAGTAATTTAAACATCTTGTTTCACTGTCTCTGTCCTACATTTTTCTAATAAGAAATCTGTAGTTTTGGGAAATTTATTTCCTGGTACATAATACATTAATTTTCTCTATTTGCTTTTAAGACATTGTTATTTAGTTTTTATTTTTATTAGTTTGATTATAATGTGTCTAGACATGGTTTTCTTTGAGCTTCCTGGGTTTACAAATTTATGACTTTCATGAAATTGGGAAGCCTTGAGTCATTATTAATTAAAATATGTTTGTTTTGTTTTGTTTTGAACTTGGTATCATCTTTGTTACTGGTACACCAATTACATTTACACATGACATTTTGATATTTTCCTGCAGAATTCTTAAAACCCTACTTCTTATGCTTATGTGTTTCATTTCATTTTTGACAATTTCCAATTTTCCTAGATTCAAACTTTGTACATTCCATGTTTTGATTATTAATGAATGTTTGCAGCTGTTTCTTTCCATTTTGAGTCTTGTTACATCAGTAAATGAAGGTCCCAAAAGCTTTTCTCCATCTACATCGCTAAAGTCAACTCTACTTTGAAGAGGCAGGTCTTCCCCAGTCATCTTTTGAGTGCCTCCAACCTGAGGAGCTCATCTTCTGGCACTATGTCAGACAATGTTACAGGGCCTAGTCATAAAGTTTTCCAGTAATATATCAAACAGTGCTTCACTGCTATTTATGTGGTTTTCATTGGCCAATTCTTTGAGAAGTGGATGACCCCTTCCTTCTTCCAAGTCTGTCTTAGTTTGGAAGTTCCACAGAAATCTGTCCACCATGGGTGACCCTGCTGGTATTTGAAATACTGGTGGCATAGCCTCCAGCCTCACAGTAACACACAAGCTACCACAGTATGACAAGCTGAGAGACAAGTGGAGGGAAAGGAATCTTAGAACCATTAGATTCAGTCCTCACAGAAAAACAGTTTGACTTGGTAGAAGTCACAAACTGATGGGTAGATCTAGAGCTTATTTTCTTTTTACTACCCCAATTCTGTTGTTTCCTTTGAAAATATGTACTTACACACTCATTTGGGAGTTCTGGTAGCGTAGTGCCTAAGGTATTTGACTGCTAACCAGAAGGCTGGTGGTTCAAACCTACCAGCCACTCCTCAGAAGGAAGGGTGGGCAATCTACTTCCATCGTGATACTACCTCAGAAACCCAAAGAGGGGTCGCTATGAGTTGGGTCCTACTCAATGGCACAAAACAACAACAACAGCAATACACTCATTTTGAGATTTTAAAAGGAGACAGCCATTACCACTTCTTAAATTTTATCCAGGGGTCAAGAAGCTAAACAAATATGGCACATGGTAAAGTGTTCTTCCCAAGGCATACATTCAGTAATTACCCATATATTTCCAGAAGTATGTCCATAAAGCAATCTCATCTATTTTGAAGTATATTTTTTCAGAATGTGTATTTAACTTCTTGAAACACAATAAACCATGTATATATGGTGTGTGTGTATGTATATATATATATATATATATATATATATATATATATAATTTGTTTTACAGGGCATAGTTGCTCCTAAAGAGTGTGAAATAACACTGGTGGAGCACACATTTTATTTTCATTAATATGCATGCTATGGTTTTGGGTCTCTCTCATGAGTCTGGAGCCAGAGTAAGACTTGCTAAATTAAGATTATAATGTAGTTTTGGCTGAATATGTAACAAACTGCTTACCTAATCTTTCTGCATCTAACACTATGTCACAGACTTGTTAAGGAGAATGATTTGTGGTGAGACTGTAGGGTGTATGGCTGTTTTGAATTCAATTTTGTGGAAACGGGATGGACACAACTTGTTTTATCTGTATCAGCTAGATGGATGTTGAAAAAGGGTTATCAATTACTCTTCTGACAGTACCACATCATTTTGTACACAGTCATAGCTAGTCTAATTCAACAATAGTTAAGAACAGTTAAGATAGTAAATATTTCTGATTTTGAAATATTGTACCCCCAAATTTTGGGCTAACAGAAATAATATCTGAATACACACACACACACACACACATATCTCGTAGGTCATGTACCGTTTTTCTGCCTATCCTAACTCTTGTTATTCTTATCTCTTTGCATGTCATTCTCTGCAGCTAAGTTGTAATTTCTTTGAGGGTAGGAATCATATTTTATTTAACTTTGTATGAAAGTAAGCTCTTATTCCTTTTTAATTAATGCAGAAACAAAAATCAAATAGCTGCAACTAAAGACACAGTTAGTACATTAAACAATGAGTTACACATAGATTTTGGAGTTCTGATGTTTCCTTCATATTTAAATCTCAACATAACTTTATATACTAACTAGTTAGAATTGCCAGAAAGGAAATAAGAGCAATGCAACTTTTAACATTCTGCTTTTTGGAAGATAATGGTAGGATTATACAAATTATTTTGTAGATTTAATTTAATTATATCATTCCCTTTAGAATCTTTGGAGTCTAAGCTTATTAATGATAGATACTTAACTTTGCCAACCACTTTGTCCTCAATGCAACAATAGTGCCTGACACATAACAGGAGTTTAATCTATAATTTTGAAATTATTACCAAACTTTTTCTTTGTTTGCATTCAGTTTCACACTAAAAATTATATGGGGACCTTACATAAATATCTACGGATAGAAATAAATATATTAAATTTTAGGGACCAAAAGAAAATGTAAGAAAACAAAAAGAATAAGAGGGAACAAGGAGTGAGATAAATACACAAAAATTCAGTAAACAAATCTGTCCAGGAAGAAGTACGACTGGAATACACCTTAGAAGCAAGAATGGCCAGACTTCATTTCATGTACTTTGGTCATGTTATCAGGAGGGATTAGTTCCCATAGAAGGATATTGTCTTGGTTATCTAGTGCTGCTATAACAGAAATACCACAAATGGATGGCTTTAACCATACTTTATATTCTCTTACAGTTTAGGAGGCTAGAAATCTAAATTCAGAGTGCAGTCTCTAGGGACTGGGTGAAGGCTCCTCAACCTTGGACTTCAGCTCTGCCTCTTATTCCAGGCCCACTGGAGCTGGAAGCTGTTTCTAACTGAGGCAGCTGCAGGCTGCTGAAGCTGACAGACCCAAGATCAACAGGTGAAATGGCACAATTCCAAGATCAACAGGCAACACAGCAGACCACTGTTTCAAGTCCAGGAACTAGAGATGAAGCCTGGGCCAAATGCAGGGTCCAAATGTGCCAAAAAGCTAGAGACCTTCCTCAAAATTTCTCCTTGTATACTAGAAGCAGACCATACCCTGAAGTCAGCTACTTAGCTGCTCACAGCAGAAGCTACCATGGAAGTGATTATAATTTCATCATGGGGAATAACTACCTTCAGCTGTCCAGCCACTCAAACCCATGGCCCAGGAAAGTGGACACACAACTTTAACTACTGCAGATATCACGCTTGGTACAGTAGAGGGCCAGTGTAAAAGGGAAAAACCCTCAATAATATGGATTGGCACAGTGGCTACAACAGTGGGCTCAAGCATAGCAATGATTATGAGGATGTCACAGGGATGGACAGTGTTTCATTCTGTTTTATATAAGGTCACTTTGTGACATATTTCACACAACAGCACCTAACAACAAAACAGTTGCTAAATATGGGCCTCTATTCTACTCTGCACTTCTAGATGCCCTTCCCCACCAAAAAAAGAACATGTAGCAGATGTTTTTAATGCTCATGTATTTTTCATTATTTCCCAGTTTTTCATCATCTGACCATTCCCTGTATCATCTGTACATTTTACTGCTAATGTTCCTACCATTACCAAATAAACTACTTTCATTCTACTCTCAGGGTCTGCTTCTGGGAAAAAATAAATTAAGTTAGGCATGAAATAAAAATAATATTCCCAATATGTCAATGATAAAATAAACCTTATGATCAGTAGGAAACTTTTTTGGAGAAAAGCTTCTTCAAGGGTAATCCTAGAGTAGGCACTCATTGATGTGTAAGACAATATCTTCGATAACAATGAGCAGGCAATAATATCTCCTTCTCCTATGGACATGATGGGATCTGACTCCAGGAAGAGTCAGGAAGGACTTCCTAAAGTCAACTTCAGGAAGGAAAAAGAGCATTATTTAGTCCACCTGCTCAAAACTGAACTCTATAAACTAGAATTAGGATTATTCCCTTTGGCCATTTGGCTACCATTCCAATTTTAGCTCAGTCATCACCAACTTTTGTCACTTTGGTTTTACTCATTAGAAAGCTTCTTTTCATTAGCTACAGTGTTCCAGTTTTAGTTGACATGCTGCTCACTTTCCTAGAGTCTCCACATATTTGGTGTCACACGTTTTCCTTGTATATTTACCTTTTAGACTAAAATTTGCCACACATAATTCCTGTAGAGATGAGCAGCCTTTCCTTTGTTTTCTCCTGGGAAAGAAAAAGAAATAATAAAAGAAAGGATGATGTGCTGACACATTGTGTAGTTAAACAAGACACTTCATTAAGGTAGCTGGATATTTTTGAGCAGACCTTCATGAACAGTGAAAGCCTATCTTAAATTTGCCACCCTTGGACACTAATTGTCATATCTCCCAAATGTGATGATTCTGGCAAGTTACTGCATTTAACTTTTTTTTCATACCTGTGTTTCCTTGCCTATTTCCTATTGATTAAATGGAAATAGGAAAATAAACTTTCAGGAAAGTGAGAATTAACAAAGAATTGAATGAAGTGAGAGATTTAGGCCATGCTTAGACAACTGAAAATAAGCAGATTGTGCCATAGTTGATCTAGTTATTTTAGTATCTTGACAGCTTGCTCAGAGCTCAGTAGTCTAGCTGTGATTAATTGTTTGGCTATCACTTGCTAATATGGCAGGGTAAAAAAAAAAAAATCAACATTACTGCAGCAGATTAGGCATGTCATATAGACACAGCAAAAACCTGGGTTTATAGACTCAAAATAAAATATATTACTGAATAATTAAGCAGTAACTAATCAGTGCAAACCACTAGTGTGGAAAATTCAGCATTTCTCAGCACTTACAACCCTCCTCGCTGCCCCTCTCCCCAACAATTCTCCTTTTTCACACATCTGAACATACGCTATCTTTAGTAGGTACCAAAGCTGTCAGTTTGTTTATATATGATAAACATTATGGCTAAATGTTAATGGAGAAACATTTGCCTCTATCTCATTTAGATAAGGCAATGTTGTTCTGGGTCTTAAGAATAGTAGATAAAAAGAATATAATTCTCTGCTGGTAGAAGTCAGCAGAAGAGAGTTGAAGAAAATGATGAATGTTATAGAGGATTTTTATTAACAATAAACATTGACTGAAAGTTAATTTAGTGTTAAGCTTTCTACTCACTCTTCTTTATGAAATTTCTTGTTTAAATCTCACAATAATTTTGAGGTAAGTACTGTAATATTGCCTCCTTCACAAATGAAGTAATTGAGGCAGATGTATTTGTGAAATTATCCAATGTCAGAGTACAAATGGTTGAGTTGAAATTTGCGCTCAGATTTATTTCAGAACTAGCAATCTCAAAAGAACCCCATACTCAGGTAGCCAGGTGGTTTTAACTGATGGATACCTTATTAAGAAATGAGACAAGAGCAAAAGGGATCTAGAACTGTACATACAGTGTCTGGATATGAGGAGAAAATGTTACTAGATTCCAACATTTCCAAAATTGCCAACACTGCCTAAGAAGAGATTTCTAAGGAATGCAAGGACCAAGAACTTTTTTTTATCAAGAATGGCTTCAGTATGAATATCAGAACCATGTTATGTTGCTGTTATATGCCGTGGAGTCAGACCTGACTCATAGTGACCCCTCCTTGGGTTTCCAAGGCAGTATCACTACAGAAGTAGATTGCCCAACCTTCCTTCAGACGAGTGGCTTGTGGGTTTAAACCACCAGCCTTCTGGTTAGCAGTCAAGTGCCTTAGGCACTATGCTACCAGAGCTCCTATCAGAACCATATATTCAACAAAAGTTTACACTTGTAAGTAAAATTATAATACCTGTACATATTTGGTTAGTGCTTTATTAATCAATTTCTTTAGACATCATTACCAACTTACGAATAGTTCTTTCTCTGAGACAGGTCTTTTGTTTCTCTCCACATTGGCTTGTTTCTGAGTTTTGGACTTACTTCTAGGAAGGCAGGGGAAGCACAGGGCAGAACAAGTTATCTAGGCCATGTTTTTGTTAGGTGCTGATGAGTCAGCTCCGACTCATTGCAACCCTATGTACAACAAAGTGAAACACTGCCATATCTTGTACCATCCTTAAAAATATTTGCTGTGCTTGAGCCCATCATCACAGCTATTGTGTCAGTTTATCTCATTTAAGAACTTCCCCTTTTTTGCTACCTGTCTACTTTACAAAGTATAGGGTACTTCTACAGGGACCAGTCCCTTCCAACAGCATAACCTAAATATGTGAGACAAAGTCTGGCCATTCTTGCTTCTAAGGAGCATTCCAGCTCTACTTCTTCCAAAACTAAGTTTTCCTTCTTCTGTTGGTTCATGGAATTTTCTGTATTCTTTGCCAACACCACAGTTCAAATGCATCAATTCTACTTTGGTCTTCGTTATTCATTGTCCAGCTTTCACATGCACACTTGGCTATTGAGACTGCCATGTCTTGGATGATCAGGAACATTTTAGTCTTCAAGGTGACATTCTTGCTCTTTAATGCTTTAAAGAGGTCTTTGGCAGCAGATTTGCTCAGTACACTTCCTCTGATTTCTTGTCTACTACTTCCACAGGCGTTGATTGTGGATCACAGTAAAATGAAATCTCAGACAACTTCTATCTTTTCTCCATTTATCATGATGTTGCTTCATTGATCCAATTGTAATAATTTTTGTTTTCTTTATGTTGGGGTGTAATCCATACTGCATATGTTCATCAAAATCTTTGATCTTCATCAGTAAGTCCTTCAAGTCATCTTCATTTTTACAAGCATGGTTGTGTCATTTGCGTATTACAGGGCTGTTAATGAGTCTTCCTTTAATTTTGATGCTATATTCTTCTTCATATAGTCCAGCTTTTTGGATTAGTTGCTTAACATACAAATTGAATGAGTATTGTGAAAGGATGCAACCCTGACACATACTTTTCCTGATTTAAAACATCCAGTATCCCTTTGTTCTGTTTGAATGACTGTCTCTTGGTCTATGTACAGCTTCCTCATGAGCACAATTAAGTGTTCTGAAATGCCCATTTTTCACAATGTTAGCCATATTTTGTTATGATCCACACAGTCAAATGCTTTTCTGTGTAGGCAATAAAATTCAGGTCAACAACTTTCTAGTTCTTTGCTATCAGCAAAGATCTACCAGACGTCAGTAACGATAGCCCTCATTCCATGCCCTATTCTGAATCTGGCTTGAATTTCTGGCAGTTCTATGTTAGTATACTGTTGCAACTGTTTTGTAATTATCTTCAGCCAAATTCTACTTATATGTAATATTAATAATATTGTTATATAGTTTTTGCATTCTGTTGTATCACCTTTCTCTGAAATGGACATACACATAGATCTCTTCTGGTAGGTTGGCCAAGTAACTGTCTTCCAAATTTCTTTGCATAAATGAGTGAGTGCTTCCAGCCTTGCATCTATTTGTGGAAACATCTCAGTGGGTATTCTGTCAATACCTGGAGCCTTGTTTCTTGCCAATTCCTTCAGTGCAGCTTGGGCTTCTTCCTTTGGTACCATTGGTTCTTCATCATATGCTACCTCCTGGAATAGTTGAGCATCAACCATTCTTTTTGGTACCATGACTTTGTGTATTCTTATCATCTTATTTTGATGTTTCCTGCATTGTTCACTATTTTGCCCAAAGAATCCTTCAATATTACAACTCAAGTCTTGAATTTTTTCTTCAGTTCTTTCAGCTGGAGAAATCCTGAGTGTTTTCTTCCCTTTTGGTTTTCTAATTCCAGATCTTTATACATTTCATTATAATACATTACTTTGTTTTCTTGAACTATCCTTTGAAATCTTCTTTTCAGCTCTTTTATTTCATCATCTCTTCCATTTATGTTAGCTACTCTATGTTCAAGAGCAAGTTTCTGAGTCATCTGTTTTGGTCTTTTCCTCCTTTCCTGTCTTTTTAATGACTTTTGTGTGATGTTCTTGATGTTGTCCCACAACTCATCAATGGTTTTCAGTCATTGGTGTTCAACACGTTCAATCTATTCTTGAGATGGTCTCTAACATTAGATGAGGTATTATCAAAGTCATATTTTGACTGTTATGAACTTGTTTTAATTTCTTTCAGCTTCAGCTTGAACTTGCATATGAACATTTGTGGTCTGTTCCACACTTAGCTCCTGGCTTGGTTTGAGAGATGATACTGAGTTTCTCCATTGTCTCTCTACAAAAATGTAAAACTCAAATAAAAAAATCACTGCCCTTGAGTCAGATCCAACTCATAGTGACCCCTCCTTGGGTTCCTAAGGCACTATCACTATGGAAGTAGATTGCCCAACCTTCCTTCCAAGGAGTGGCTGGTGGGTTTGAACTGCCAGACTTCCAGTTAGCAGTCAAATGCCTTATTCTTGTGTATTCCATCTGGTAAGGTCCATGTGTACAGTAGTCATGTATGTTGTTGTAAAATGGTATTTGCAATGAATAAGTCATTTGTCTTGTAAAATATTATCATACAGTCTCTGGCATCATTGCTATCACTAAAATTATAGTACAGCATAGTAGACCATACAACTATCCAGTTCAAAATGGACAATACTAGTCCATGTCAGCTCACAATGTCTAGGATCAACCTCTTTGACAAGATGGCAACAACAACAATGCCTACGATATTGATCTTTGTATATTCCATTTCCTTTTTGACAACTTCCAGTTTTCCTATATTTATGCTTCATACATTCCATGTTCTGATTATTAATAGATTTTTGCAGCTGTGTCATCAGCAAATGAAGGGCCAAAAAGCTTTACTCCATTCATATCATTAAGGTTTACTCTGTTTTGAGGAGACAGCTCCTCCTCAGTCATAATTTGAGTGCCTTCTAACTTAATGTGTTCTTCTTCTGGCACTATATCAGACAAAGTTTCACTGCTATTCACAAGGTTTCAAGAGGCCATTTTTTTTTTTTTTTAAGTAAATAGCCCTGTCCTTCTTCCCAGTCTGTCTTAGCCCAGACTTTCTGCTGAAACATCTCCACCATAGGTGACCTGTGTTTGAAATACTGGTGGCATAGTGTCCAGCATTACAGCAATATACAAGCCACCACAGTATGACAAACTGACAACCAAGTGGTAGCCACAAATAAAAAGAACCACTATGAGGCAGGAAACCTATTGTTTCTCAAGAGATTTTACATTAAATTATATTTTAAAGATTATTTCAAATATCAGCTTTCATTTGTTCATGTTAACTAAAACAGAACAATAAAATTAAAAAAAAAAAAGTTCCTTCTGTTACATAATCCAGGAAGTAAGGTAGAATGTGATTAATAATTTTAAATAAATCGATATTAAACAAATGTCAGAGTAGAGAACATTTTTATAAGTCAATAGATGTGACAAAAAAAGTTTGAACTGTGTTATAATTTTTTAGAGATGTTTTGTAGGAAAATAAAGGTTTGAGAATGATGCTTATACATTTCCTCTGGGATGTATAGAGCACAGATTTACATATAAAAGCCCTACAGTAAAGAAATTCCATTAATTTTGTCTAACTCTTTCTCAAACATACTGGACTGGAGAAAATATTTTTTTCAGCGTATACCTATTGTGTTAAACTAATTAACCTTACATCTTACTACAGAAAAATTAACTATGGTAAAATCACTTCATTTTAGAGATTGAAAAAAAAGAGGCAATTCATTTAGAGATATAATAGTGAACACTCACTATGAGTCAGATACTATTCTAGGTACTTGATAATGACAAAGATCTCTGCCCTAACAGAAGTTAATGTTCCCTGTGATGGGTTGCAATCTCTAGCCAGTACTGGAAGAACAGAACAACCTCATTGATAATCAAGAGACTTGCGTCTGTGACTTTCAGAGCCTTCCTAAGAATCAAATTGATATTTCAAAGAGATTAAAAACAAGGGAACATAAGATATTCCTTCAAAGGCAAGACTTCAGATTTAATGAAGGCTATATCAGAATAAGATAGGATTTTGATATCAACTTACATTTGTTTAGTACCACACAGCTTAAAAAATCACAGCCACATTTAATATTTATCTTGTTTTAATCACCATTGAATATCTTTCAGCGGTCTCATTTCTCTAAATGTTCACTTTAACATTTATTAGATACAATTCCATTTTTACATTTTTATTTTATTTTTTGTAATCCAAATTTATGTTGCCTATTTCTAGGAGATTTAATTAAGATTATGTTTTGATGTCTAACTTTGAAATATAAATTCCCGTAATTTTGCAATTAAATCATTATTGAGTAACATCCTTTTGATATTAATGTTGTATAGGGAAATAAAAGATCGTAGGCATGCCATTAGTTATTGTGATTTAGAATGTTCCTCAAAAGATGAGATAATCCTGGTAATTATGCCTTATGCCTCCCAGTTTAT
>NW_006921782.1:4255641-4264593 GCF_000298275.1 Orycteropus afer afer | reverse complement strand
TTGAACCGCCAGCCTTCTGATTAGCAGTCAAGTGCTTTAGCCACTTTGCTACCAGAGCTCCTGAATTGCTTAGTGTGTAGAAAAGTAATAGTGCTTTGAGGAAGATTCCCCCACTTCCCAGTAAATAGTTATTTCCATTCCAGAGGCAATGTATGACAATGTCTCACAAATTATCATTCCATTGCTTCAAAATGTGTTCTAAATAATCTGGGTATAGTAATAAACAATGCAAAATCATTAAATAGTATGTGCCCTTGAAGAGGTTATAGAGTTTTATTGATGTATCGCTGTTATGAATAAAAATAAAGCAGTATAAGGGAGATAGAGTGTGATTGGGACAGATATTTAAAATAAGAAGTTCAGGGAAAGTCTTTTAGATAAATTATTATTTGAGGTGAAACCTGAAAGAAGTGAAGGCATGAACCATGCAAGATGGTATCTGGGATAAGAGTTTCCCTGGTAAACAATGAGTAAAAGTGCTTTCAGGCAGAAGTCAAAAACTTGCAAATCTTCTGAATGTGAGTAAAGGAAATTAATATTAGATGAGTTCAGTAGGAAACACATAAAATCAAGACTTGTTCTGAAATGGGAAGGCATTGGGTGGATTCAAGCAAAATGATATGATGTGACATATTTTTAAAGGATTACTTTGGTTTTCAAATGGAGAATATAATATGGGTTATGGGATTTAATGTGAAAGTTGAAATAAGTCTGGATAAATAAAACAATGGCTTAGACCAGGTTTTTAGTGATGTTGATTGTAATAAATAGTCATTTTTTGGATATAATTTGAAGGAAAAGACAACATGATCTGTGCATGTGTGGAATATAGGATGTAAGAAAAAGAAATGACTAAAGAATCATTCCATGTTTTTTAACTTGAGACAAAAAAAAAATGTTTTTTTGTTTTTTTTTTTTACTGAGCTGAGAAATAGAGCAGGATAAATTTGAATGGGTGGAATTAAATGAACAATTTGTTTGGGACATTTATATTTGAAGTGCCTATTAGACAACTATGTAGATATATCAGTCACCTATGGGATTCATGACAAATTAAGAGGTCATTATGGGCAT
This sequence comes from Orycteropus afer afer, assembly GCF_000298275.1. Taxonomy (NCBI): domain Eukaryota; kingdom Metazoa; phylum Chordata; class Mammalia; order Tubulidentata; family Orycteropodidae; genus Orycteropus; species Orycteropus afer. The sequence continues at coordinate 4,263,519 of NW_006921782.1, read as the reverse complement.
ATATATTTGGAATGCTAGTATTTAAAGGCTAGAAATTAGATGAGATTACCTGGGATTAAATGTAGATGGAAGACAGAGTGATAAAACCACTGGGTCCTTGGTCTTGGGCATATTAGCACATATAGAATAGTTAACTTAAATTACATGAAACACTTATAACTATAACAAAAACAGTTAACACTGGAGAAAAAATATATAAACTTTTTTGAGAACCAAAGCCAAAAAAAAAAAAAAGAAAACTGCTTGCCATCTAGTTGGACTTGACTCATAGCAACCCTTCCTTGGGTTTCCCAGGTGGTATCATTACATACGTAGATTGCCCAACCTCCCTTCTGAGGAGTGCTGATGGTTTTGAACCACCAGCCTTCTGGTTAGCAGTTAAATGCTTTAGGCACCATGCCATTTGGAGACCAAGACACAATAATTTCAGTGATATACTTTTTCCCAAAGGGACAGCATTGCAAGAATTAGTCATAGATTAATTGGTTGGGTTAGACTTTAAGAAATGATAATCTCCCAAGATCTAACTCAGCCAATTAGTTCATTATTCTAGTTCCTTAGGAATTGTGCCTATATTAGGTTATTCTAATTTCAGTTCTAAATATTGTTAAGAGCTTAAAACTCAAATTTTCTTGAGATTCTGTAACCTTGAAGAAAACTAGGTCCAAAATCAAAGATGAGGTAGCCCTTCATCATACAGTCTTTTAATCATAGTTAAGTTCAAGGAACATGGCCCTTGATTGTTCACCCTCCTCTTGACTGCTGGTAGAGTGGAGAAACCCCAGGGTCTACAGCACCTTTCCTCTCCTAAGGGTCAACATGGAGAAAGAAGTCTTTATGTTTTTTTCTCCTCTGGTCCAACAGGATAAAAAAACACTGTGAAAATCACAGATAGCCCTAATATAAATTTTAACTATTCCCTAGATTTACTAAGAAAAAGTATTAAGAAACAAGCTGTAAGAATTGAGTTCAATGTAAGGAAGACTATTTTGACAGCAAGGATTGTTACCAAGTTGACATAGATTATCTTTTTTTTTTTTTTTCCAAGTTAAACAATTGTAGAAGCTATGAGTCTCTTTCTTTACAAGCATTTCAAAACCATAAATATTTCTAGTCTAGAAGCATTTTAGGTGTAATTTAGACTGAAAGGAAGTGACCAGTCTAAATTAATATCTTCCAAGGTCCCATCTGCTATGTGATAATTTTATTATTTTGTTTCCTTGGGCAGCTTAACCTCATTGACCTTTGAAATGGCGGAATCATTTTTTTTCCTTTCATCATATTTTCCAGGTGACTGTGTAACCATTAAACAGATCCATTATATAGAGAATAAGGAGGAAAAAAATGAATACATATCAGAATAAACTGACTTAAATGATGTATCTTTTATCATGTCATGAAAATCATAAAACTGTCTCTTTATCATATCAGGTGGAAAAGATAGAGATCTTTGTGGAAAGACCTGATCCCTGGTCTTCTAAATATAGACATAATTTGTGCTACTCATTATGGAAAAGCATGTAATTATGTAAAAGAAAAGATGACAATTCCAAAGATACTTAGGAGCCCAACTATGAAAATACTACATTGGAAATATACTCACAAACAGATCAAATATAGGAGAAAGTCTCACAGTACATCATTGATAAGATAACAGTATTGCTCTATTTGATTCTGAATCATAAAAGTGTAGCTAGTTAAACAAAGATTGATATCATGGAGAAAGTTTTTCATTACTTGAGACACATGGAAATGACTGAATAAGAATTTCCTTCCCTGACTTCATATATTGTGAAACTTTCTCAAAGTTGTGAAATTTAGTTGTAGAAGAAACACACACTGAGGCAATTCCCACTTTTGTCCACTCCATGTATATGGTTTTATTAGCTAAAAAATAAGTACTATTCTAACACTGTATTTCTCTCCTCTTTTAAAGATTTTTTTTGTTAGTATTTCTACGATGTCTATAGTCCACTATTTTATATCCATGTTCTCCTAAGTACTTTTAAATCATAAATGACAAGGATTTACCATGTTTTTTTACACTTCATTCTGATTTTAGTTTTCATTCCATTTTCTTAGAGACCAATATCACAAAATTTGCAAAATGTACCAAGCATAGAAGCTCTGTTTGTCCTACAATTAATCATTGCTATTAATCAACAGAACCGAATCCTTTATTTCTTTATCCATGTACCTATAATATAACCAGAATGTATCTTGAGCATATTGTGCAGTTTTTCTAAGTTTTGCTGATGGATTAGCTTTCCAAATTCTTCAGCCTTCTTTCACACATGCCCTGATTTACTCAATTTGAAACTGCAGAGCCTCCTAGAATCATAGAAGAGTCACCATATAAAGGATGCTATTTGTGCATTATCATGGGTAAAAGAGGTCTATTACCTAAAAAACTTCATTAATCTCCTCTAATTTCCCTGTTCTATATGTTAAGAATGTATAGAACTCTACCTTTGTTCATCTAGCAACCTACCTACTTACGTATCTACCTACCTACCTATCTACCAACCTACTTACCTGTCATCTATTTAACCTAGGTTTGGGAACTCAATGAATGTGGCTTGTGTTTTGGTGTAGGAACTATAGAAGTGGGCCTCTGGGTTCCTTCACAGTCTACCCTAAATCCCTTTGTGTGTATGTGTTTGTTAGAGGGAGATTCAGAGAGAGAGTTTGTGAGAGAAAGAGAGCAAGAGAGAGAGAGAGAAATTAGCCTTTTTCAGTTTGAGTCCCTCAGAATTTTCAGTATGAAAAGAATTTCACATGATTCTGTGGTATAAAGCTTCCTAGAAGTCATCAAGAAACTTATTTTTATAGATGAAGTAAACAGGGCCCAGACAGTTTAGATGACACTACCCATTCATAGCAGAACTTGCATTCTACACTCACCCTCCTTGATCTTTAATCAATCATGATCCTTTCCCTCCACCCGAGCTTAAATCTAAAAGTTCTTTCTCTATTAGGAGAAACATAAATCAAATATAAATGACTATATAAAGGACAGAAACATTAAAAAGGAGGAAAAATGAAGGGCAAGTACAGTTGAAGAGTTATCAAGTTTTGCTTATTTGTTCTATATTGTATATTTTTAACAGAATTGTTTATAAAAGCAAGCTAAAAAGCAAGTGTGATGTTATAAATATATTAAATTTATTTATCAACATTTATAGGATGCATTGCCTATCAAAGTGCAAAATTTTGAAAACAAGTTGAGAGGCCTTTGAAAGGTAGTTGAAAAAATCACTTATTAGGCAAGGTTAAGGTACTAAATTTGTAATTTTATTACTACCATCAGCAAGAAATTAGAATAACCAAAGGAGAAAGTGATGGTTTGTTTCTTAGTATATAAAAAATGATATTTACATGAACTCATAGCAGATAGAAAGTTTCCTAATCTTAGATGAAGAAACAACCATCAACAATTTTTCATTTACTTATTTCACCTTGTTGCCAAGGTTGAAATGCCTTCTGGAGTGCCCAACAGAGTACCCGCCATTTAGCCAATATTCAAGTCATGAGTATGACATAACTGTTCTTATTAATTAATAAGAAACATCCTACCTAGTTCACAAGATGTATTAACATAGGAATCCCCAAGGAGTCCTGCCAACCCTATAGGCCAGTGGAGATAATTGTGGCACAAGTAGACCATCTCCATTGTAAATAAGAGAAAATAAAACTTGATGAAGCTATTTGTGCTAAGAGACCTCTAGGTCAAGTGTCTTAGTTTCCTTTACTGAGGACACTTTGAGCTCTGGGATTGTATGACGTGTTCATTCTGTAAGTCTATTGAATATATGAGCCTTGTACATTTCTTTTCACCAATTCTTAAAATTATTTTTCCTGATTTCTTTTTTATAAATTAGTTAACAAAATAATCTGCCATGTAGGTTATTAATACTTAGAATCTCTTTGTCTTTGAAATTGTACAATGTTAGATAGGTTAGGAAAATATGTCAGAAATGCATACTTCTTAGTTTATTTTTTTCCTTGTTTATAAACTAATTTTATTGTTAATTCCTAGAGAAGATAGTAACTCCACAAAAAGTTCAAATATCTTCAAGAATTAGTGTTCATGATTGTTTTAATTGCCATTTTGTTTTCTTTCCTTTTATTTCTTTTTTCAAAACTGGCCAACAATTTCATGACTATGTATCTTAGTTTGAGTTATCTAGAAGAATAAAACTAGTGAGAATATATACACCAAGAGAGGGATGCATATTTACTTCATGGAAATGGCTCACACACTTATGGGACTGGAAAGTACCAAATCTATATGTCCAGCAGCTGGCTGGAGACCTCTACTGATTCACAGGATTGTGAGGGGTTGACAACTCCAGAATCTGTATGTCAGGTAGCAGGCTTGAGACTTCTACAGCATTACATTCCAAAATCTGTGGATTATGGGACAAGAAAAGTGCAGGGCCAAGAGAAAGGAAGCAGACCACACCCCAAAGGAGATCTTCTTTTAACTGAGTAATTGACCATAGATCACATCATAGAAGGTGATTGCATTAAGTTATGGAACAGCAACAGTCCAGAGTCTGCCAAACCGCTGAGAAGCATAGCTTAGCCAAGTTGACACATAAAATTAACCATCACACTATGTTTCAATTACAGTGCTGTCTTTTAGATGTAATCTCAACAAAATACCATAACACATTTTGTTTTGTAAACTAAATATGTCTGAACTCAATTTATTATTTAATCTTTGTGCTAAAAGTAGAGGATTCATTTTCTCGGTTCCTTTTTTATGCAGAAAATGAAATAATGTGTGAAATTACTGTGTAAATCTTATCCACAATTAATTATTTTATGAAGAGTTAGGAGTAGGCAAACCACTATCCATGGATGAAAGCTGACCCACTGTCTGTTTTTGTAAATAAACTTCTACATATTGTCTGTGGCAACTTATGTTGCTCCCACATCAAAATTGAGTAGACAATTGAGTGGACGAAGATTTTAAGCTTGTGAAGTCTATAATTTTTGGTATTTGGCCCTTAAAACAAACTAAAAAAGTTTTATGAAAGCTGACATAAGCCATGATTCAATGGAAGATGGCTTCTATAAGCCTCGTGGTATTTTCTGGTAATATATCCTAGTTAGAAGATATTATCCTTGATATTTCATTAACAGAGGAATCCAAAATGCTAATAAAAATTTTAACTGCCATGATATATGTAGAGAAATATTATGTAGAATCCCATATGTTTCTGTGGACTCAGCTTGTGTATCTTTAAAAATAAATCAAATAATTTGTATGTTATCTTCACTCTCATTTACCTGTAGTTGTTTTGTTCTATCCATTTTTATTCCTGCCATAACTTTTAAACAAGTTACTTGTGCATGAGTGTAGGTGTATGTGAATTGTCCATAAAATGGAAAAAAAAAAATGTTTTGATTAATATTTAATGCACTGACCTCCTCACTTATCCTCAAAACTATCCTTATTTCTAATCAATAGCAAGATACTTTAATACAGTTTCATTCGATATTTCTCTATTACTGTGTGCTATCATCTTTTGTTTTAATCTTCAATTTCCAGCCACATTCTCTTTCCCTGTTGTACTTGATCTTCACCAATACTGTGATTTTTACCCCTTGCATACTTAATTCCATTTGTTTGGAAAGGATAGCACATGGTAGTCTAGTTCTCTGAGCCCATAGTCCTACAGTTTTTATAGACTCAGAGAACATTTTCTCTTAAATAGTCTCTGGAGTTTTGAATAACTATTTTGAATAAACTTTCTCTATTGGAAAGATAACTAGCAACAAAGTTCAATACCAGTCATTCCAATAATATTAATCACTGTTAATACTGAGCCAGTTTCAACAGGACTTGTTACTGGAAAATCTGATAGTAATGACAATAAGCTAAGTAACTGTGTTAGTAGGTGGAGAACGATCAACTACATTAAAGGAGTCTGGCTGAATCAGATGTAAGGGAAATGACGGAGCAAAATCAGTAGTATTAATTAGGGAGACACACTTGGAAAAGTTCCAAATAGAAGATATGTAGAAGCTTATGTATCAATTCCTTCTTATTCTTCACCAAGTTCTCTACACAATGAGAATATGCTACCTGCTATGGGCAGACTTGGGAGCTCTGGTAGCATAGTGGCAAAGGCACTTGACTGCTCACCAGAAGGCTGGTGGTTCAAACCCACCAGCTACTCCTCGGAAGGAAGGTTGGGCAATCCTACTTCCGTAGTGATACTGCCTCGGAAACCCAAGGAGGGGTCGCTATGAGTCGGGGCCGACTCGACGGCACATAACAACAACAACAACATGGGCAGACTTAAGTCTTATAAGAAGCTGAGAGTTTCTCAGGAGCTGACCAACACAATTTAAAAGTGTTGTTTCAAGTCTTTTGTAAGTGTTGTTGAACACTAGCTCTCATCTTTGTTCTCCACTATGATTGTCTTTCCTTTTACATCATAAGAGAAAGTGAATAATCATTGACTTTTCTGGTCTTTAATCATACAAACTTAGAAAAATTGAGCACTCTTAATTATTTTCTTCTTATAAAGGGTTATACTGTTTCCGGTAAAATTAATTATGGAGGAAAATAATATAATATGAAGGATAAATATATTTTAAATCATAGTAAATCTACTAAAAAAGTAAAAAGAGAAACTTTTATTTGTCCATTAGTCTGATAGCATATTTCACTGAACTCCCACTTGAGTTATGTAGTACACATTTCATGGACATCCAAAGTTAGAATAAGAAATCACTAGGGTGACATAAGAAATAGATGGAATATTTGTATACAATAATTTTAGCAATCTTGTGGAAATATTCATTTAGAGGCATCTGCTCCCACAGTTCTGAATTTTACAATAGGGAAATGAACACATATTTTCATTCTCTGGAGAGTCTCCAACTCAATTTGCTTCCAGCTTTCAATTGAATACTTAATACCTACCATTGTTGTCAGACACTACGTCTTAGGCACAATTGAAGATTATAACCATCCATTCATTGGTTCAATAAATGTCTATTAAATACCTCTCAGATGTGATTTGTGAGGGTTAAATATATGAGAAACGATAGTTGCCATCATCAACTAGCTTGTAATCTGGTTGGAGAATTACGATAAATGCACCAAGAATTGTAGTACAAGGCACTATGTGATAAACATTGTTTGAATGTTACAATCAATTCATGCCATAAAGAAGAGAGAAATTACTTCTAATCATAAGGATGAGAGACAGTGCTGAAGGAGATGGTACTTGATCTGTGTTTCAAAGAAAATGTACAGATTTGATAGATAAAGCTGTAGAGAATAGACATTGGGACTCTGGATAAAGGAGATGGCATAAACAAGGATGGGAGGAAAGTAAATGTGTCTTAATGGAACCAAATGTACTAATGGAATGTGAAGAAGGAGAAAGTGTATCAGTGGGTCTAGTTCAGTAAGTAAGTGATGAAGCAAGGTCAAAAATAAAATTGAAAGCATGTAGTAGAGCGAGATTAGGGAGGACATTGAATATCAGGCTTAGGTGTTCTGTCTTTCAGAGGCAATGAAGAGCTACTGGAAAATTCTTCAGCAAAATATTTCATTTCATAGATTAATTTGTCAGCATTTGGAAGGAGAGGGTATAAAGAGGAAAGATACATGACTCAGAGGACTGGATGTTAACAGAGTAGTGAAGAATCAATCTCATAAAATCCTGCCAGCATAGTGGAGGGGTAGAGAGAAAAGAACGATGCCCACACAGGAGTTGATTCAAGCAAGTGACTCTCAGAGCCCTCATTTTATCCATTTTACATCATTTAAATGAGCTGGCAAGTGTGAGGAGAGGTAAATGATATATGGCAAGAGAACCTATGTTGTTGTTGTTGTTGTTAAGTGCCGTC
>NW_006921782.1:4239899-4251554 GCF_000298275.1 Orycteropus afer afer | reverse complement strand
AAGCTCTGGTGGCATAGTACCTAAGGCATTTGACTGCTAACCAGAAGGCTGATCGTTCAAACCCACCAGCCACACCTTGGAAGGAAGACTGAGCAATCTACTTCCGTAGAGATAGAACCTCAGAAACCCAAGGAGGGGTTGCTACTATGAGTCAGAACCAACTTGATGGCAGTGAGTTTATATATATATATATATATATATATATATATATATATAAACTCTTTAGTAACAAGACCACCAGAGTTCCTTATACATAATTTTTGATGCCAAAGAAATTGTTGCTATTTTAGAGGTTAAAAGTTGGCAATTTTCTATTGTTAGTTTTGAAAAAAATAAAGATTTATTTTCTGTAACCAATAGTGTTTTGTTAATCTGTTACATATATCATGGTGGTGATTTGATTATCAATTGAAAATTGAAATAAGTAATGGTTGAAAGTGTGTAGATCTGCGTTTGTTACAAAAATGTCAGACTTCATTAAACAGCTTTTGAATTAAACTTCGTCATTTCCCAAGCATTAGTTCCTCAATAAAATTGGCACTATTCTGGCTGAAGTTTCTCTACTAATCATCACTTTTATAGTGCACATATGGATGTGTCTCTCCTCTTTTCAGTCTTGCCCCTTTGTCCCATCTTCTTGATCACCATCAGTACATTTGCAGCACACTGTTTAGTATTCAGTAAATTGTTGGCTTTATTATTGTGTGTACATATATATTATACAGGTAGTTTTATACTTTGGACCATTTAATCATTACATCTTTCTTGGCTCATGATAAAAATTCCTTGTACTTCTCTAGCTTCTCTTTGATGAATCCACCCTAAATTTTCTTGTGGTGTGACTGTGCAGCATTCTATCACCATAGTTAGATAATATCAAAATTATTTTACACTTAGATTTTAGGTCCTAGAAGATGGATGAATTTCAAAATTTTTCACTTTTAGGAGAAAAAAAAAAAAACCATACAAAGGAGAATTGTGTAGTTGCCAGCTACATTTTAGTATATTTATGGTTTAAAGTAATTAATGACCATTTATTCAGTGATAGAGGAAAGATATAACAATGTGAAATTTATCCAATAATAAGAAGGCATTTTAATCCTCAAGATTTTTAAATGTTGCTATTCTCTTTCTATTGCAATCAGAACATTCACTTGTACATCAAAACATCTGTAGACATATGAAAATATACATTTCAGAATTAACATCTCTAACCCAGAGGTTGATGTTCCTTTGCCCTATTTTTTCAAGGACTGCTTTTCTTTTCTATTTTAATCTCCACATACTATTTCCATTCCATAAATATGCTGAGAGGCTATAAGGTACTAATGCATTTTATACAAATCAAATGGAAACACACAGAGAGTATGGTTTCTTTTTATTTTCAAAAGTTCACTCACCAATATTCCATGCTGCCAATAGTATGCACATACAGATGCATGAGAAATACAATTCTTTGACCCACTCTGTGGGGAAAAGATGAGGCAGTCTGGTTCCCTAAAGATTGTTGTTAGGTGCCATAGAGTTGACTCCAACTCATAGCGACACTATGTACAACAGAAAGAAATCCTGCCCGATCCAGGGCCAACCTTACAATGCTTGCTATGGTTGGGCCCATTGTCGCAGCAACTATGCCAATGCATGTCATTAAGGAAACCCTATGGGGCAGTCCTACTCTGACCTATATGATCCCTGAGTTGGAATAAACATGAAGGCAATAGGGTGTTTGGCTCGTGTTGAGTATTTAGTGTCTTTAGTTACATTAACTAATTAATGCAAACATTTTCTATTATCGTCCCTTTGGACATATTATTGAATTTCTCAGAAGTTCTTAATATGCAGACATTTTAGCACCAACATTTTCTTAGTATTTATAATCTATTTACCAAATTTAAAATTTTGTAGTCATTTCCTGCTCCCTCACCCCATATTCTCACCAACAATTAAATGTTTCCCTATGTTAAAAGTATATGAAATATTTGTTTTTAGCTCCTCTACTTAGGAAATAATTTTTAGATAACTTGCCCACAATATATTCAATAACATGTGCCACTGAAGAGCACATTTAACATATATTACATTTTAACATATATCATCATTTCCATTTCATAGAGGAGATGAGTAAAGTCCAGAGTTATTGTTGTTAGGTGCTGGCAAGTTGCTTGTGACTCAGAGTGACCCTGTGCACAATAGAATGAAACATTGCCCAGTCTTGTGCATCCTCACAGTCATTGCCATGTTTGAGCCCATCATTGAAGCCACTATGTAAATCCATCTCGTTGAGGGTCTTCCCCTTTTACACTGACCCTCTACTTTACCAAGCATGATATCCTCCTTCTCCAGGGGTTGGTTCCTTCTAACAACATAACTAAATACTAGAGACAAAGTTGGGTCCTTCTTGCTTCTAGGAATCTTTCCAGCTATATTTTTTCCCAAGACAGTTTTGATTGTTCTTGTAGCAGGCCAAGCAAGGTACATTCAATATTCTTTGCCAAGACCACAATTCAGATGCACCAATTCTTCTGCAGTCTTCCTTATTCACTGTTCAGCTCTTACATGCATATGAGGCTATTGAAAATACAATAGCTTCAAAATGACATCCTTAATACTTTAAAGAGGTCTTTTGCAGCATATTTGCCTAGTACAATATTTCCTCTGATTTCTTGTCTGCTGATTGTGGATCTAAGTAAAAGGACATTCTTGAAAACATCAATCTTTTTTTCTTTCCATTTAACATAATGTTGCTTATGGTCCAGTTGTGAGGATTTCTGTTTTCCTTATGTTGAGATGCAACATATATTTGATCTTCATCAGTAAGTGCTTTAAGTGTTCACTTTCAGCAAGCAAAGTTGTATCATCTACATATTGCAGGTTGTTAATGAGTCTTCCTACAACACTGATCCACTCGACTGCTCGGAAGGAAGTTTGGGCAATCTACTTCCATAGTGATATTGCCTTAGCAACCCAAGGAGGGGTCGCTATGAGTCGGGTCTGACTCTATAGCACATAACAACAACAAGAACAACACTGATGCCACATTTTTTGTTATATACTTCCAGCTTCTCAGATGATTTGCTCAATATACAGAAGGAGTAAGTGTGGTGAAAGGACATAACCCTGGCATATACTTTTCCTGATTTTAAACCACACGCTACACCCTTGTTCTGTTAGAATGACTGCCTCTTCATCTATGTATAAGTTTCTTATGAACACAAAAAAGGGTTTTGGAATTCCCCTTCTTCACCATGCTATCCATACTTTGTTATGACCCACAAACAAATGCCTTTGCATAGTCAATAAAGCACAGCTAAACATCTTTCTGATATTCTTTGCTTTCAGCCAAGATCCATCTGTCATAAACAATGATATTCCTTGTTCCATGCCTTCTTCTGAATCCAGACTGAATTTCTGGCTGTACCCTATCAATGTATTGCTGCAAAAGTGTTTTTGAATTATCTTTAGCAGAATTTTACTTGTGTGTGATATTAATGATATGGTTTGATAATTTCCATGATCTGTTGGATCACCTTTCTTTGGAATGGGCAAAATAATATTTCTTCCAGTCAATTGGCCAGGTAGCTGTCTTCCAAATTTCTTGCCATTGCTACACTATTTGTTGAAACATCTCAATGTGTATTCCATCAATTCCTGGGGCCCTGTTTTTCTCTAATGCTTTCAGTGTAACTTGGACTTGTTCTTTCATTACCATAGATTCTTTCTCATATGCTACCTTCTGAAATGGTTTAATGTCAACCAATTTTTTTTGGTACAGTGACCCTGTGTATTCCTTCTGTCTTCTTTTGATGCTTCCTGTGTTGTTCAATATTTAGAATCCTTCAATATTGCAACTCAAGACTTGAATTTCTCTTCAGTTCTTTCAGCTTGACAAATGCCAGGGTGTTCTTCCCTTTTGATTTTCCAAATCCAGGTCTGTGCATGTTTAATTATAATACTTTGTCCTCTTAGGCTGCCCCAACATTTCAGTGGGGATTCTGTCAACTCTTGGAGCCTTGTTTTTTGCCAATTCCTTCAGTGCAGCCTCAACTTCTTCCTTCAGTGCCACTGGTTCTTGATCACATGCCACCTTCTGAAATGGATGAACATTGACCAATTCTTTTTTTGTACAATGACTCTATATTCCTTTCATCTTCTTTTGATGTTTCCTCTATCATTCAACATTTTGCCCAGAGAATCTTTCAACACTGCAACTCTATGCTTGAATTTGTTCTTCAGTTCTTTCACCTTGAGAAATGTTGAGCATGGCATTCACTTTTGGTTTTCTAATTCCAGGTCATTGAACATTTCGTTATAATAATTGACTTTGTCTTCTAGAGCTGCTCTTTGAATTCTTCCATTCAGCTCTTATACTTCATCATTTCTTCCATTTGCTTTAGCTACTCACCTTTCAAGAGGAAGCTTCAGAGTCTCTTCTGACATCCATTTTGGTCTTCTCTTCCTTTCCTGTCTTTTTAACGACTTTTTGCTTTCTTCGTGTATGATGTCCTAGAAGTTATCCCACAGCTCCTCTGCTCTTTAGTCACTGGTGTTCAGTGAATCAAATCTATTATTTGATCTGTAAATTCAGATGGGATATACTCAAGGCCATATTTTAGTTCTTGTGGACTGTTTTAATTTTCTTCAGCTTCAAGTTGAATTTGCATATGAGCAATTGATGATCTGTTTCAGTCAGCACTTGGCTTTGTTCTGACTGATGATATTGAGCTTTTCTGTCATTTCTTTCCACAGACATAGTTCATTTGATTCCTTTGTATTCCATCTAACAAAGTCCATGTGTATAGTTGCCATGTATGTTGAAAAAAAGGTATTTGCAATGAATGTCATTAATTGTGAAAAATTCTGTCATGTGATCTCCGATGTCATTTCTATCACCAAGGCTATATTTTCCAACTACTGATGCTGCTTCTTTGCTTCCAGCTTTCACACTCCAATCACCAGTAATATCAATATATTTTGATTGCATGTTTGGTCAACTTCAGAGAGCAGAAGTTGGTAAAAAAAATCTTCAATTTCTTCATCTTTGGCTTTAGTGATTGGTGAGTAGATTTGAATAATAGTATTAAGTGATTTTCCTTTTAGGCATGTGGATATTATCCTATCACCGACAGCACTATACTTCAGTATAGATCTTGAAGTGTTCTCTTTGACAGTGAATGTGACATCATTCATCTTCAATTTGTCATTTTTGGCAAGTACACTGTACAATTGTCTGATTCAAAATAGCCAATACTAGTCGGTTTCAGCTCACTAATGCAAGCGATATTGATCTCTATGCATTCCATTTCATATTTAACAGCTCCAGTCTTCCTAGATTTATACTCTGTACATTTCACATTCTGATTACTAATGCATGTTTGCAGCTGTTTCTTCTCATTTTGAGTTGTGCCACATCAGCAAATGAAGGTCCAGCAAGCTTTACTCCATCCACGTCATTAAGGTCAACTCTACGTTGAAGAGACTGCTTTTCCCTGGTCGTATGTTACATGTCTTACAACCTGAGGGCTCCCCTTCCAACGTTGTATCAGTTTCCTGCTATTCATAAGAATCATTTTTTTCAGTGGTCATTTTTTTTTTTTTCCCCCAGAAGTGGACCTGGTCACATCCTTCTTCCTAGTTTGTATTTACTCTGGAACCTCTGTTGAAACCCATCTACCATTGGTGACTCTGCTGCTATTTGAAATAGTGGTGGCATAGCTTGCAATATCACATGCAAGTCACTACAGTGCAACGTACTGATGGATGAGTGGTAGTGACAGACAAGTACTCACTGCCGTTTAGTCTATTCGACTCATAGCCACCCCTCCTTGGGTTTCTGAGGCGGTATCACTACAGAAGTAGATTGCCCCATCTTCCTTCCAAGGAATGGCTGGTGGGTTTAAACTGCTAGCCTTCTGGTTAGCAGTCAAATGCCTTAGGCATTATGCTACCAGAATTCCCGACAGACAAGTAGTACCTGCAAATTCCTAGACAATAAGTGGTAAAATTTAGACAAACAAAAGATGGTGAAACTCAATTGTCTTTCACTGTGAAAAATTGATAATTTTTCCCTTTCAGAGTTCTTATGAAACCATGCATATGGGTGCATAAGATTGTGTGTATGAAAACATGAAGCACAGTGCATGGCATGTGGATGTTCAGTAAATGCCACTTTCCATATCTCTGATGCTAAATTCTATTCTTTTCTTGCTATCCCATAGGAATTTGTGCTGTAATTGCATCATTTATACTTCTAAATTGAGAGAGTTGGTCTTCTTAAAATATATATATACATAGTTGAAAAATATATATATAACAAAACATTTTCTAATTCAACATTTTTCACATGTACAATTTATTTATATAAATTACATTAGCCATGTTGTGCAATCATCACCCATAATTATTGAATTATTGCCAAACTTCCCAACCCATGAGCAAAAACTCATGAGAGCTGTTTTTTTGTTTTGTTTTTTCAAATTGTGATTTAGGTGCATTTTTATTTATTTATTTATTTTAAAATTGTGCTTTAGGTGCAAATTTACAGAGCAGAATTTGTTTTACATTTAACATTCATGTATATTTAATTTAACTCCCCAGTTAACATCCTCAACCCTAACCTGCTCTCTCCTCCTCTCCCTTCCCAGTAACCATCTCCCTTCCTGTGCCCTGCTTAGTTACACACTCCTGTGTGTCCTGCTTTTTCTCTATGTGAATGTTGCCCCTCTGGTGCCCTATGGGCAATTGCTCCAAGGGATATATCTCCATAGAGTAGGTGGTTGCTTCACCCTGGGTTGAGTGTTCTACATGTAAGTCTTATTTCCTGTTGGGCTGACAGCCAGTCCTTGGGAGTGAGTTTTATCCCAGGCCAAAGTATATCCCAAGGCCATAGTCTTGGGGGTCCTCTCAGAATCCATCTGACCAGAAATTTTGGTCATTATTGTGTTTTTGGATTTTGTTCCACATTTTTCCTCCGGCTCTATCCAGGATCTCCCGTTTTGATCGCTTCCCAAGTGGTTGGCATTGGTAGCTGGGCAGCATCTAGTTCTGCTCTTGAGGTCCATAATATCCTAGGGCTGATTGTTTCCAAATGCCCTTGGTTTTCTTCATTCTTCTTTGCTTCCAGAGATAGGAGACCATTAGCTGCATTTTAGATGGCTGCTCAAAAGCTTTTAAGACCCCAGTCACTACTCACCAAAGTAGGTGGTGGAACACGATTTTTATGTATTTTTTTGTGCCAATTGAGTCTGGTGTCCCCCTTTACTATGGCCCTGAGTCAGAAGATCCAGGGGAGCTCTCTGCCACAGCATCTACCTGCTATGAGAAATTGCTCTGTGTCTATCTGATGTTGATTCTGTAATAATTGTGGGTATTTTGCATCACTAGTGTCTGTGCAAGATTAGCCTGAGGTGATTCTGTCTTTGGTCTAGAATGTAATCCTGTTCACTGACCCCGTCTGATCTTCTCAGTTGTCTATGTGTTTATCTGTAGCCTGGTATTTGGTGTTAATGGTAATGCAGTATTGTGGATATACTATTATTAGCCACTGTCATCTATATCTTTTGTGCACAATTTGATGTCCTCCCTTTACACAATGTTATCATGCTGGTCATACATTCTTTCCATACCAACATTCCCCTTACCCAACTCAGCGTGTGGTCCCCAACTAGTTCAAAATTATCCCCTCCTCTTCCATCCCATCCCCTATAAACTACAAAGTGAGTTCCCTTCCCTAAGCAAACCCTTCCTTGACTTTTTACAGTAATGGGCTCATACAATATTTGTCCTGTGAATGCTTTATTTCACCAGCATAATGTCCTCCACTGTTGTGTTCATCTACATTGTGAGATGATTCACATATCCTTCATTGTTCTTTATTGTAGCATAGTATTCCATTGTGTCAATGTACCACATTTTGGTTATCCATTCATCTGTTGATGGGCATTTAGGTTGTTTCCATCTCCTTGCTATAATGAATCATGCTGTGATGAACATGGGTATGCATATGTCTGTTTGTGTCCTGTCTCTCACCTCTTTAGGATATATTTGTAGTAATGGAATTACTGGTTCAAACGGTATTTCTATTTTCAGGTTTCTAAGGAAATGCTGGGAGCTCTGGTAGCATAGTGCCTAAGGCACTTGACTGCTCACCAGAAGGCTGGCGGTTCAAACCCACCAGCCACTCCTCGGAAGGAAGATGGGGCAATCTACTTCCGTAGTGATACTGCCTCGGAAACCCAAGGAGGGGTCACTATGAGTCGGGTCCAACTCAACAGTACATAACAACAACAACAAGGAAATGCCATACCATTTTTAAAATGGTTGTACCATTTTACAGTCCCACCACCAGTGTATAACAGTTGTAATCTCTCCACAGCCTCACCAGCATTTGTTATTTTCTGTCCTGTTGGACTTTGCTATTATTGTTGGGGTGAGATGATATGTCACTGTAGTTTTGATTTGCATCTCTCTAATGACTAATGATCATGAGCAATTCCTCATGTGTTTGTTGGCTGCCAGCATATCATCTTTAGTGAAGTATCTGTTCATGTCCCTTCCCTAATTTTGAATTGGATTGTCTTTTTGGTGTTGAGGTGTTGAAGTTTTCTATAGATTTTGAAGATAAGTCCTTAGCCAGATACATCATAGGCAAATATTTTCTCCCAATCTGTAGGTTTTCATTTTTACCCTTTTGACAAAGTCTTTTGATGCACATAAGAATTTAATATTTAAAAGGTCCCAGTCATCTAGCTTCTCTTTCACCTCCTGTGCATTCTGAGTTATGCTTGATAGTATACTTATGCCATAAATTAGGGCCCCTAGATTTGCCCCTATTTTATCTTTGATGAGCTTTATGGTTTTGGGTTTTACATTTAAGGCTTTGATCCAACTTGGGTTTGTTTTTGTGTTTGAGGTGAGGTATGGGCCTTATTTCATTTTTCTGCAGGTGGATATCCAATTTGTCAGCACCATTTGTTAAAGATGCTATCTCTTTCCCATTTAATGAGTTTTAGTCCTTTGTCAAAAATCAACTGTTCATAGATAGATGAGTCTATTTCTGGGTTTTTGGTTCTGTTCCATTGGTGTATCTGTCTATCATTGTACCAATACCATACTGTTTCAACTACTGTGGCTCTATAGAAGGTTTGGGGATCCAGGAGTGTGAAACCACCCACTATGTTTTTCTTCTTCAGTAGCACTCTATTTATCTGAGGTCTCTTTCCTTTCCATGTGAAGTTAGTAATTGGTTTTTCCATGTCCTTAAAAATTTTTTTTGGTATCTGGATCAGTATTGCATTAACTGTGTAGATTGTTTTGAGTAGTATTGACATTTTCATCATATTCAGTCTTCCTATCCATGAACAAGGCAGATTCTTCCATTTGTGTAGATCCGTTGTAGTTTCTTGTAGTAATGCTTTATAGTTTTATTTGTACAGGTCTTTTGTTTTTCTGATAAGATTTATTCCTAGGTATTTTATCATTTTAGTAGCTGTTGTAAATGGAATTGTTTCCCTTATTTCTTTTTCAGAGGTCTTTTTGTTGGTGTTGTGGTATAGTGCCTAAGGCATTTGACTACTAACCAGAAAGCTAGTGGTTCAATCCCACCAGCCACTCCTCAGAAGGAAGGTTGGGCAGTCTACTTCCGTAGCCATACTACCTCAGAAATCCAAAGAGGTGTTGTTATGAGTCGGATCAGACTCAACGGCAGTGAGTTTGGTTTGTTTTTGGTTTTTGTTGGTATAGAGGAATCCAACTGATTTTTGGATGTTGGCCTTGTATCCTGCCACTTTGCTGACCCTCTCTATTAGTTCTAGTAGTTTTATTTGTTTGTTTTTTGCTGAGTCTCTTAGGTTTTCTGTGTATAGGATCATGTCATCTGCAAACAGAGACAGCTTTATTTCCTCTTTGCTAATTTGGATGTCTTTTATTACCCTTTCTTGCCTTCTTGACCTGGCTAAGACTTCCAATACAATGTTAAATAGGAGTGGTGATAGAGAGCATCATTATCTGGTTCCCGTTCATAAGGGGAATGCTTTGAGTCTTTCTCTATTAATAATAATGTTGGTCATTGGCTTTGCATATATACCCTTTATTATGTTGAGGAATTTCCCTTCTTTCCCTATTTTATTGAGAGTTCTGAACAGGAATGGGTGTTAGATTTTATCAAATGCCTTTTCTTTGTCGATTGATATGATCTTATCATCCTTTTCTTTTATTTTTGTTTATGTAGTGGATTACACTGATTGTTTTTCTGATGTTGAACCATCCTTGCATACCAAGTATGAATTCCACTTGGTCAGGAGATATTATTTTTTTGATATGTTATTGGTTTCTGTTGGCTAGGATTTTGATGAAGATTTTTGCATCTATATTTATGAGGGATATGGTGTGTAATTTTCCTTTTTAGTGGTGTCTTTCCCTGGTTTTGGTATCAGTGTTATTCTTGCTTCATAAAATGAGTTTGGGAGTATTCCTTCTTTTCCCTGTGTTCTGGAATATTTTGAGTAGTGTAGGTGTCAACTCTTCCCTGAATGTTTGGTAAAATTCTCCAGTGAAGCCATCAGGGCCAGGAGTTTTTCTTGTGGGAAGTTCTTTTTTTTTAATGATTTGTTCAATTTTTTCCTTTGTTATGGGTCTGTTCAAGTATTCTGTCTCCAACTGGGATAGTTTACATAGGTCTTGTGTTTCTAGAAACTTGTCCATCTCTTCTATGTTCTCATACAGTTCTTCAAAATATTCTGTCAGTATTTTTTTTTATTTCAGTTGGTTCTGTTATGATGTCACCCTTTTCATTTATTATTCTTGTTATTTGCATCTTCTCTTTCTTTTCTTTTGTTAGATTTGCCAATGGTTTGTCAATTTTGTTAATCTTTTCTAAGAACCAGCTTCTTGTTTTCTTGATTTTCTCTGTTCTTTTTTCTGTTTTATTTATTTGTGCTCTGATCTTTATTATTTCCTTACTTCTGGATACTTTAAGATTATTTTGTTGTTCTTTTTCTAATTGTTATAATTATTGAGTTAGGGTATTGATTTTTTTTTTTTTTTTTTTTGATATGAGCATTTATTGCTATAAATTGACCTCTGAATACTGCTTTCACTGTGTCCCATAGGGTTTGGTAAGATGTATCTTCATTCTTGTTTATTCCTAGAATTTTTTTTTAACTTCACTCTTTATTTCTTCTATTACCCAGTAGTTTTGCATAGTGCATTATTCAACTTTCACGTTTGATGTTTTTTCCTCGATCTTCCTATTATTAATTACTAATTTTATAGCATTGTGGTCCTAGAAGATGCTTTGTAGTATTTTAATGTTTTTAAATTTATTGTGGCTTGTTTATGTCCTAACATATGATCTATTCTGGAGAATGATCCATGTGCACTGGAGAAGAATGTGAATTGTGCTTTTCTTGGGTGGCGTGCTTTGTATATGTCTATGTGGTCGAGTTGTTGATTGTATTGTTGAGTTCCTCTGTATCTGTGTTCAGTTTCTTTCTAGTTGATCTGTCCCTCCTTGAAAGTGGTGTGTTAAAGTCTCCTATTACTATTTAGGAGCTCTGGTAGCATAGTGGCTAAAGCATTTGACTGCTAACCAGAAGGCTGGCGGTTCAAACCCACCAGCCACTCCTCGGAAGGAAGGCTGGGCAATCCTACTTCCGTAGT
>NW_006921782.1:4239024-4239583 GCF_000298275.1 Orycteropus afer afer | reverse complement strand
TTACCATTGACTTGATATATTTTTGTCCACTCCTTAACTTTTAATTTGTTTTTATCTTTGTGTCTCAGGTAGCATGTTGATGGGTCTTCTTTTTTTATCCAGTCTGCCACTCTCTTTCTCTTGATTGGTGCATTTAGTCCATTCTCATTGAGTGTAATTAGTGATAGGTATGAATTGATTGCTGTCATTCTATTGTGTTTTTTTTTTTTTTTCAATGTTGTTGGAGTTTCCTTGGTCTATATACTTTTCTGTGCTGAGTTCATTTTGTTGTCAAGTGTTTCCTCTTTTTTTTTCTTTATTGTTGACTTTGTGCTTACTAAGCCCATATGTTGTCCTTCTTTCTGGGTTTGCTTAGGGGGCTTTTTAATTTTCTCTGTGGTTACCTTGGAGCGAATTCTTGTCTCTGTATTGTTGGAGCAGTCTGTTCTATGAGGACATTGTCCTGTTTTCCTCTCCATTTGGAACTTTTGTACCTAGAACTTTTATTCCCTCTATTTGCTTTGTTGCTGTGTTGGGTTCCCCCCCACGGCAGGGCTTTCCCAACCCAAGTCAGGGATAA
>NW_006921782.1:4230963-4233834 GCF_000298275.1 Orycteropus afer afer | reverse complement strand
CCTTTTTACTGGTCTTAATGGTGGCCTCTCTTTGTCATGTTGAAACATTAAATTTTAATTCCACAGCTGATGTTGTGTGCAGTTTGACTCCCTTATTTTTTGTATACAATATTTTATGGGCTTGTTTTGAGCCTCTATTTCTGATTTGGTTTTAGTGTTGATGTCATGTGTCCTAATTTTGTTGTTCTCTGTTGTAGGTTCTCTATTGGAAGGACTTCTTTAAGCATTTCTCTAGAGTTGGTCTGGTTTTCACAAATTCCCTTAATTTCTGTTTGTCTGAAGATGTCTTGATTTCACCTTGATATTTGATGGACAATTTGGCTGGATAAAGGATTCTTGGTAGGAAGTTCTTTTTCTTTAGTGTTTTATATATGCTATCCAATGCTTTCTTGCCTGCATGGTTTCTGCTGAGTAATCAGAATTCAGCCTAACTGCTTGTCCATTGTAGGTGACATTTCTTTTTTCCTGGACTGCTTGCAAGATTCTTTCTTTGTCTTTGGTTTGGAAAATTTGATTATGGTATGTCTTGGTGACTTTCTCTTGGCATCTATCCTGTATGGGGTTCTTTGAGCTTCTTGGACAAATATCTTTTCTTCCTTCATGATATGGGGGAATTTTTCTGTTAGCAAGTCTTCCACAGTTTCCTCTTTTTTTTTTTTTTTTGCCTCTCTTGTTCTGGAATTCCAATGTGACATATGTTGTTTCTTTTCATGTCATCCCATATAACTCTTAGGTTCTCTTCATTTCTCTTAAATCTTTGTTTTGATTTTTCTTCATACAGACTAGTATCAAAGGATTTATCTTCTATTTGGGAAATGTATTATTCAGCTAGTTCTAGTCTATTTTTTTGTGCTTCCACTGTGTTGTGTAATTCTGTAATTTTAGTATTCATCTTCTGGATTTCTAACTGCTGTTTTTGTATTAGTTCCTATTGTATATGAATCTTGTTATTTTGTTCTTGAATGGTTTTCCTGAGTTCTTCCAGGGTACTGTCTATGTTCTCCTTGGTTCTGTTTGAGGTTTCCTTAAGCTTTTACAGAGTTCTATAAACATATCTTCTAAATTCCTTCTCAGATAATTCTATTGCTTCCTCTTCTTCCATGTTTAATGAGATTTTATTTCTATTTCCTTATCCTGTTTTTTGATTTGATTTGAGGTTGCCTGTTGTTTCTTAGACATTTTGAAGTTATTGTCTTTAACAGTTAGTTGTGTATTGATTTGTTTTGCCTGCTTTTATGTTTTAATATTTTTGCAAAGATAGAGCTGGTGTATTTTATTATTTTATTTTTTGGTTATTAATTCAGGTGTGCTTTGTTGCTCTGCAGTTTTCCTTGTGATGATAGAATCACTGTGTGGAATGTGGATGCAAGCCTCTGTTCATTGTGAAGGGGATTTAGGGTTGGAAGAAGCAGGTGTTGTAGTAGCTTAATGTCATTCTTCTACTGGGTGAGGCAGGTGAGAGTTGGGGATAGGATGAAAAAAAGAAAAGGAAAAAAAAAAAAAAAGTTCCAAGATGCCAGTAGCACATTTCTGCGGTTTGGCTCAGCTGCTAATGATGATGCTTGCTTTTTTTACCTAGTGCCACTGTAACAGGAATATATCACAAATAGGATGGCTTGAAGAAATAGGAGTCTATTCTCTTACAGTTTGGAGATTTTAAGTCTGAGTTCCAAGTGACAGGCTTAGGGCCTGGGTGATAGCCCCTCAACCTTGGACTTCAGCTCTGCCTCCTACTCCTGGCCCACTGAAGCTGGAGGCTTTTCTTTACTCAGCTGATGGCTGCTGAGGCTAACAAGTCCAAGGTTGACAAGTAATAAGGCATGGTCTTGATATTACCAAACCACACAGCAGGCCATTAATTCAAGTCCATTAAAAGTCCCAAGATTGGCAGAGCACGGCAGTCTGCTAAACAATGGTATGGCTACATGTAGGGTTCAAGTGTGTCGTAAGCTAGAGAGCATTCCCAATGCTGTTTCTTATATACAGGAAGCAGATCACATCCCTAAAGCAACTACTCAGCTGCTTCAATACATTCCAGCATGGAGTTAATTAGCAATCTTACCATGAGGAATAACCACATTCAGCTGCCCAGGCACTTAACCAAGCCTAGCCAAGTTGACACACAAACTTAACTACCACAACACTCTAGTGTCACTCACAGGCCTGCACTTCAAATCAGCAAGACCCCAATGGTTAGGGGGCTGCTACTTTCCACCTTGTTCAGACATCTGCAAAAACCCTTTACTCCGAGTCCCTCAGAGATAAAAGATAAGTCTTTTGTCTTTCTGTTGTTATTGTTGTTGTTGTTATGTGCTATCGAGTCGGACCCAACTCATAGCAACTCCTCCTTGGGTTTCTGAGGCAGTATCACTATGGAAGTAGATTGCCCCATCTTCCTTCCAAGGAGTGGATGGTGGGTTTGAATCACCAGCCTTCTGGTTAGCAGTCAAGTGCCTTAGGTACTATGCTACAAGAGCTCCCATATTTTTTCCCAATTGGTAGGTTCTCTTTTTACCCTTTTGGAGAAATCTTTCTATGCACATAAAAATTTGATTTTTAACAGGTCCCAGTCATCAAGCTTCTCTTTCACTGCCTGTGCATTTTGGGTTATGCTTGATAGTCTATTTATGCCATAAATTAGAGCCCCTAAATTTGCCCCTGTTTATCATTGATGAGCTTTATAATTTTGGGTTTCACATTTAAGTCTTTGATCCAACTTCAGGTTTTTTTATTATTATTATTTATTTTTTTATATAGGGTGAGGTATGGGTCTTATTTCATTTTTCTTCATGTATATATCTAATTTTGCCAGCACCATTTGTTAAAGAGGCTATCTCTTCCCCATTTAATGGGCTTTGGTCCTTTGTCAAA
>NW_006921782.1:4206530-4230610 GCF_000298275.1 Orycteropus afer afer | reverse complement strand
TTCTTCCATTTATGTATATCCCTTGTAGTTTCTTATAGTAGTATTTTGTAGTTTTCTTTTTATACATCTTTTATGTCTTTAGTAAGATTTATTCCTAAATATTTTATCTTTTTGGTAGCTATTGTAAGTAGTGTTGTTTTCCTTATTTCTTTTGCAGAGGGCTCTTTGTCAATGTAGAGGAATCCAACTGATTTTTGTATGTTGACCTTGAATCCTGCCATTTTGCTGAACCTCTCTATTAGTTCCAGTAATTTTTCTGCTGAGTCTCTTGGGTTTTTCTATATCTAGGATTATGTCACCTGCCAATAGAGATAATTTTACCTTCCCTTTACCAATTTGTATGCCTTTTATTTATCTTTCTTGTCTTATTGCCCTGGCTAGTACTTCCAATACAGAGCATTCATGTCTTCCCATTCGGAAGGGGAGTGCTTTGAGTCTTTCTCCATTAACTATAAAGTTCACTGTTGGCTTTGCGTACATGTCCTTTATTATGTTGAGGATTTTCCCTTCTATCCCTATTTTGCTGAGAGTTTTGAACAGGAATGGCTGTTGGATTTTATTGAATGCATTTTCTGAGTTGATTGATATGATCATACATTTCTTTTGTTTTGTTTATGTAGTGGATTACATTGATTGTTTTTCTGATGTTGAACCATCCTTGCATACCAAGTATGAATCCCACTTGGTAAGGATGTATTATTTTTTTGATATGTTATTGGATTCTGTTAGCTAAGATTTTTTGAAGGCTTTTACATTTATATTCATTAAGGATATTGATCTGTAGTTTTCCTTTTTAGTAGTATCTTTCCCAGGATTTGGTATCAGTGCTATGCTTGCTTCATAAAATGAATTTGGAAGTAGTCCATCTTTTTTCTATGTTCTGGAATACTTTGAGTAATGTAGGTGAGAACTTCCCTGCATGTTTGGTAAAATCCTCCAGTGAAGTCATCAGGGCCAGGACTTTTTTCTGGGAAGTTTTTAATGACCTGTTCAATTTCTTCTTTTGTTATGGGTCTGTTCAACTATTCTATCTCTGACTGGGATAGTTTAGGTAGGTCTTGTGTTTCTAGAAACTTGCCCATCTTTTCTAGGTTCTTGAATCTGTTGGAGTACAGTCTTCATAATAGTCTTTCAACATCATTTTTATTTCAGTTGGTTGGGTTGTGATGTTGCCATTTTCATTTATTATTTGTGTTACTTGTAACTTCTATTTTTTTTCCTTTGTTAAATTCACCAGTGGTGTGTCAGTTTTGCTAATCTTTTCAAAGAACCACCTTCTTGTTTTCTTGATTTTCTCTATTTGTGTGTGTGTGTGTGTGTGTATGTGTGTGACTCTTCCTTGGGTTTTTGAGGCAGTAACACTATGGAAGTAGATTACCCCAAGAGTTGTCTAGCTTTCCTTTCAATTTAGTTAATATTTACTTTATGCATTTTGGAGCACTTTCATTGGGTACATAGATATTAATTATGGTGATGTCTTCTTGGTTAACTGATCTTTTTAGCATTATATAATGTCCTTCTTTGTCCCTCATGCTGTTTTTTTACTTAGATATATTTTATCAGAAATTAATATTGCCACTACTGCTCTTTTTTGGTTGCCATTAACTTGATATATTATTTTCCACCCCTTAATGTTTAATTTGTTTTTATCTTTGTGTCTAAGGTAGGTCTCTTGTAGGAAGCATATCAATGAGTCTTTTTTCTTATCCAATCTGCCACTCTCTTTTCTCTTGACTGGTGCATTTAGTCTGTTGTCATTGAGCGTAATTAGTGATAGGTATCAGTTTAGTGCTGTCATTCTATTGTGTTTTTTGTTGTTGTTGTTGTTGTTGTTGTTGTGTTGGTGGTTTCCTTGTTCCCAATATTTTTCTGTGCTGAGCTCATTTTATTATCAAGTGTTTCTTTTCTTTTCTTCATTATTGTTGGTTTTGTGCCTACTAAACCAATAAGTTTTTCTTCTTTCTGATTTTGCTTAGGAGGATTGTTAATTTTCTTTGTGGTTACCCTGAAGTGAATTCTTATTTCCTTACATTTGGAACAGTCAGTTCTATAAAGACAATGTCCTGTCTTCCTCCCCATTTGGAAGTTTTGTAATTGTAACTTTTATTCCCTCTCTTTGTTTAGTTGCTGGTGTCATCTTCAGTTTGGCTCCCTTATTTCTCTGTGTACATTATTTTATGAGCTTATTTCGAGCATCTATTTCTGGTTTGATTTCTAAGTGGTGGCATCAGGTGTCCTGATGTTAATTTGTTGTTCTTGGTTGTAGGTTCTCTATTGGAAGGACTCCCTTTAGCATTTCTTGTAGGGTTGGTCTATTTTTCACAAATTCCCTTAATTTCTGTTTGTCTGACAATGTCTTGATTTCACCTTCATATTTGAAGGACAATTTGCCTGTATATATAATTCTTGGTTGGAAGTTTTTTTTTTTTCTTCAGTGTTTAATATATGCCATCCCATTGCCTTGTTGCCTGCATGGTTTCTGCTGAGAAATCAGAACTTAGTCTTATTGGTTGTCCATTCTAGGTGACATTTTGTTTTTTCCTGAGCTACTCGCAAGATTCTTTCTTTGTCTTTGGTTTTGGAGACTTTGATTATGATATGTCTTGGTGACTTTCTGTTGGGATCCATCCTGTATGGGGTTCATTGAGCTTCTTGGGGAGATATCTTTTCTTCCTTAATTGTATGGGGGAATTTTTCTGTTAGCAAGTATTCCACAATTTTCTCAGGTTTTTTTTTTTTTTTTTTTTTTTTTTCTTTTTTTTTTTTTTTTTTTTGAGTTTTTTTTTTTTTTTTTTTTTTTTTTCCTCTTGTTCTGGTATTCCAATGACGCATAGTTTCTTTTCATGTCAGCCCATATAACTCTTAGGTTCCCTTCATTTCTTTTAAATCTTCATTTTGATTTTTCTTCGGACAGGCTGGTGTCAAGGGATTTGTCTTCTAGTTGGGAAATGCATTCTTGTGCCAGTTCTAGTCTACTCCTTTTTCCTTCTACTGTGTTATCTGTCTCTGTAATTTTAATGTTCATCTTCTGGATTTCCAATTGCTGTTTTTGTGTGTGTTCTGGTTATCTATTGCTGCTCTGATAGAAATATACCACAAATGGGATGGCCTTAACAAACAGGAGTTTATTCTCTTACAATTTGGAGACTTTAAGCCCAAGTTCAAAGTGCCAGGCTCTAGGGACTGGGTGAAAGCCCCTCAGCTCTGCTTCCAGCTCCTGACCCACTGAAGCTAGAGGCTTTTCTTCACTCAGACAGTTGCTGGCTGCTGAGGCTGCCGAGCCCAATGTTGACAAGTAAAAAGGCACAGTCCTGATGTTACCAAACCACATGGCAGGGCATTAATTCAAATCCATTGTAAGTTCCAAGATCAGCAGAGCATAGCAGTCTGCTGAACAATGACACAGGTACATTCAGGTTCAAGGTACTATAAGCTAGAGACCATTCCCCAAGGCTTCTGCGTATATAGAGGAAGCAGACCACATTCCCTAAAACAGCTACTCAGCTGCTCCCAGTAGATTCCACCATGGAGTTGATTACCAATCTCATCATGGGGAATACTACATCCAGCAGCCCAGCCACTCAACCAGGCCCAGCCAACTTGACAGAAACAGAACTACCACAATTCCACCCCTTCCCAACTTGACATCTATACAGATATGCATTAGGTGGAGTCTGCTCCAGTCCCTTAATTCCCCTAAGTAGCTATCACACCCCCTTGACCTGGCAGCCCTGTTCCTCTCCCTCTTGGGCATGGCAGCTCTGCTGCCTCACTCTTGGGCATCAGCTATGGCTCCATCCCACTGGCTCACATGAACAAGCAGCCCAACACTCCAGAACCAAGTTGGTGAAGACCTGGCTCTTTGAAACCTAGGGGGCTGTGGTCAATCCACCCCCCAGAGGCCATGGTCCTACCCTTTCAGGCTCAAGAAGCTCTGCTTCTGTTTCCTTGGTCTCTCCATTTCTGCCAATTAATGCCAAGGGCAACCCACTCTGCAGGAAATCTTCCTGCCCCCAAAGCACTCAGCTTTCTTGCTCCATGGGTCAGCCAACCTGCTACTCCATTTTATACAAGTTTCTTCACCAATTAATGCCCCAAAACAACCAACCCACTCTGCCAGGAAGCCGCCTACCCAAAGGCATCAAGCTTTTTTCTCCATGGGCTGGTAAGGCTGTCGCTGTCTCATGCCAATTCTCTCAGCTTTGCTTCTGCTGTCTTTCATACCGGAAGCTGGGGTCTCTCTGCCCAGGTCTTGGATCAAGGACACACTCCACTCCTGTTTCCACTTTTTAGGTATCTGTCAGAGCAGCACCCCACTCTCTCAGTACCAAATTCTGTTCTGGTTACCTAGTGTCACTCTAACAGGAATATATCACAAATGGGATGGCCTTAACAACCAGGAGTTTATTCTCTTACAATTTGGAGACTTTATGTCCAGGTTCAAAGTGCCAGGCTCTAGTGGCTGGGTGAAAGCCCCTCAGCCTTGGGCTTCAGCTCTGCCTCCAGCTCCTGGACCATTGAGGCTAGAGGATTTTCTTCACTCAGACAGCTGCTGCCTGCTGAGGTTGCCAAGCCCAATGTTGACAAGTAAAAAGGCACAGTCCCAATGTTACCAAACCACATGGCATGCTATTAATTCAAGTCCATTGTAAGTCCTAAGGTCAGCAGAGCATGGCAGGCTGCTGAACAATGACACAGGTACATGCAGGGTTCAATGTGCCATAAGCTAGAGACCATTCCCCAAGGCTTCTGCTTATGTAGAGGAAGCAGACCACATAGCCAAAGGCAGCCACTCAGCTGCTCCCAGTAGATTCTACCATGGAGTTGATTACCAGTCTCATCATGGGGAATACTACATCCAGCAGCCCAGCCACTCAACCAGTCCCAGCTAAGTTGACACACATACTGAACTACCACAGTGGCATTCTAATTATGTATTTATTTTATTATTTTCTTCTTGAATGGTTTTCCTGAATTCTTCCAGGATACTGTCTGTCTTCTCATTGATTCTGTTTGTGGTTTCCTTGAGCTCTTGGAGAGTCATATATATATGTTTATATATATATATAGATATATATAGATATATACCTTCTGGATTCCTTAGATAGTTCTATTGCTTGTTCTTCTTCCATGATAGAGAATTCTTTAGCCTCAGCTTTTATTTTCTATTTTCTTGTCCTATTTTTTTGTTTGATTTGAGGTTGTCTGTTGTTTCCTAGACATTTTGAAGTTGTTGTCTTTAATTATTAGTTATGTATTAATTTGTTTCACCCATATATTATGTTTTTCTATATCTGAAAGTGTGGAGCAGGTGTAGTTTTTCAGTTATTAACTTGGCTGTATTAGGTTGCTCTCCAGCTCTCCCTGTGTTAGTGGAATCACTACTGGGGATGAGGGTGCAGGTCTCTGTTCATTGTGAAGGGGATTTGGAGTTGGGATGAGCAGGTGTTGTCCACCACCTGTGGTTGATTCTTTGGCACAGGAGTTATTGGTGTTACCTATTGGGTGAGATGTTCATTGGTCTCTAGCTTATGGCACATTGAACCCTGCATGTACCTGTGTCAGTCCACCACCTGTGGTTGATTCTTTGGCACAGGAGTTATTGGTTTTACCTATTGGGTGATATGTTCATTGTAGTAACTCCTGTTGCCTAGTGGAGGTTTAATGAATTCCTTCTATTGGATGAAGGAGAGGAGAAGAGGAAAAAAGAGAAGAAAAAAAAAAAAAAAAAAGGTGCCAGTAGCAAGCTCCCTTTTTCTGTGTTTGGGCAAAACAGTTCAGTCGGCACTGCTGGCACAAGCAGTGTAGCCTGTGTCTTTCTGAGATGTCTACTAATGATGACGTCCTACTGTCAATCAAAGACCTACAGTTAAAATCAACAGAGGCTCCAATGGGTAGAGGGCCACTAATTTCCACTTGGATCAAGAAGTCACAAAAACCCAGTACCCTAGTCCACTCTGTGCTAAAAAAGGGGTCATGGAAGAGTTGAACCCCAGCTCACTGCCATGCATTCACTCTAAGGCTCCAGTTGGCTCTAAGTTGGAAGGAGTTTCTCCCTTTCTCCCACTCCTTTCTGGACACTGCAACAGCCCAGGCCAAGGGGATTATTAATCTGTTTCCCAGGAAAATTATTTTACTCACTCAGCTCCCAAGGTCACCACCACAAACTCCTGGTGTGGGTATTCTGAGTCCTCAAAGCCTATGTACATTCCTTGATTTTATCTTTTTTTTTTTCCCGTCCTTCCCTCCACCTTCCTCTTTTATATTTCTAATGGTTCCTCTCTTTCTCTGTCTCTCTATCTCTGTGACTAGATGGCTTCATTTATTTTTCCCAGTTGTTCAATCTGCTCTTTTTCTTCATCTTCACTAAATCTGATATTTTATCTTCTTCTTAGTTGCTCATAACTCCAGCATTATTATTTCTATCTGCTTTACCTAGTTATTCAAGGAATAAGTTGGTAGGGGAACAAGCATGTGGGTTATAGGTATGATGCCATCTTCCCCCCACCTTCAAGAGCTGGCATTTTTGAATCTTCACTTAGATCCAGAACTCCCTCTCTTCTCCCTTTTGCCCACCCACCCATCTACTCACTCACACATTCATTCATTCACTTATGGATTAATTTGCTCTTTACTGAAGTATATTACATTCTGCTTTCTTTAACATTTTCTTTTTTACAGTCAAAATATTTGGCATCTTTAACAGTAGTTATGAACATGAAAAGATTCTGGTTTTCAAAGATGTTGCCTTTCAATTACTACCATAATGTTTGGCTGCTGCTGCACATTATTTAAAATTGGACCTTTTTTGAAATATCAGAAGAAATACACAATCCATTAATGGATGCTTTCTTCTTTCTCCACTTATTAAGAAATAGAACCCAACTACAAGGGAATATGCATTATGTAGGGTGTGCTATACTGCAATAATACACAATTTTAATAGTTTAACACAATAGGAACTCATTCATGCCTATATAGGTGTTCAGGTCTGCAAAAAAATTCTTCTCCAAGCAGTCATTCAGGGACCCAGGCTCCTCCATTTCATTGCTTCACCATACCATAGAGCATTTCATCAAAAAATATCTAGCCAGAAGAAAGGTAAAAAGGAGGCACATCACTTTTAAAAAACCTTGATGTTTAAGTGGCTTACATCACGTTTCTCATATCCATTCGTAAGACATAGTCATATGGACACACCTAGTGACAGGGTATGTGGCTAACTACAATCCTGTATGCTCATGTTAGTTGCTGTCAAGTCAATTTAGACTCATGCAACTCTATTACTGAAGATGAAAGAGAAAATAGAATTTATGGGACAGTGAGAAATTTCTGCCACAGTGTATGAAAGAGAAGCTGCATTTCAATGATATTTCTGTTGCTCTATAACAATCACTTGCTAGTCTATTGATACTTATCTCATTTGGCTGCAAGAATACCCCAAGGAATAGTAATTTAAATTCTGGCTGTTCCCAAATGGATACCATGTTATTTTGAAGTGTGGGTGGCATCAGTTATACAAGGGGGATGATCTTTCTTAATGTAATTTTAAATAACAGACCAAATTTAGTGCAGCACCAGCAAAGTATTCAATTAAAATCACATTATTAAAATAAAAATTAATGTTCTGTTGCTGAACTCCTTGACTAAATGCATCAATTAAAAGTTTTCTTATCTTTCCGAACCCCCTCCAATCTATTTTAAAAAGAGAAGAGATGTACATACAAAGACACAACCTTGTAACTAAACAAATTGAGTCTGAAAATGACCTGTTTTTCCCCTAAAATATAGTATTATTACAATTATCTATGATATTTGAGACATGGATAGTGTGGTAAATAATTTTTTAAAATATGATATACTGTAAATACTAAAATAAGCTAAGTTTCTACTTTCTCATACTTTTTTTTCTTTCCAAGCTACATTACACTTTAGTTCCTTTCTCTCCTTCTCCTTATCTTCTTAAAATGATTTGAGAAGTCAGTAAGAATAGATGAATTTAGCATAAAAGGAGAGGGTACTAACTGTGGAAAGATCTTAGATTTAGCAAGATGTAACCTCTGATTTTAAATTCAGCTTTTGTTCTCCTTCTAATAGTGACCAGACTGAGAAAGACATCATCCTGGAACCACACTGGATCAGAGCTCCAAACTTAGTTGCCTTAAGCAAGTCTAGAGCCTACATATGCTGGATAAATATTCCTACTGTACTATTGTTATACCATTCTCAAAAAACATATCCATTTCTTTTATTTCTTTATTTTCTTCTCCAGTTTTTTGTGCAGAATATTTCATGTTCATCGTCTTTTGATGTCACTCCTATGTAAATGTGCTAAACTGCCCCCCTTTGACCTCTTGAGAACCCTAGTGTATTAGTTTCTTTTAGCATTTATCATCTATTAGGCAGTTTCTTTCTCTGCAAGATCTTTGTTTATATAAGCAATATAGGATTTTGTTAAGCAACAATTTTTCCAGTTTGATCTAGTTGCCATTTTCTACCTTCCTTGAGCCATTGACCTTTCAGCAATTTAGCCTTCCTATGCCAATGGATAATTCTGCCAAAATGCCCTGTAAACATTCAGGTTCATTTGAAAATTTATTGTCTTCCCACCATTTGACAAGTACTCTGCATGGCACTGAGACTACGCAGAAGATCACAACATAAAATCTGCTGTTGAGCTGCAAACTGGCTTTCATGTTTGTGGGCATTTGCATATATGGATTAATAAATGTTCTGTGAATTGCACTGAAATCAAATCTCTATTGTTTTAAAAGAACTCTAGACCCTCTACAAAACTGAATGACCAAAATGATAGTTGGTTAAAGTGTCTAAAAAATGCAACAAGTAGAATCATCACTAATCATCTCAGTTTCAAAATCATGGCCATTTGGTATACCTCTATGACAAAATCAAAAAAAGAAGAAGAAGTTAACTGCTGCCAAGTTGATTTTGACTCATAGCAACTCCCATGGGGTTTCTGAGGTAGTAAATCTTTGCAGAAGTATATAGCTTCATCTTCCTTTCACCGAGTGACTGGTGGGTTTGAACTGCCAGGTTTCTGGTTAGCAGTCAAATGCCTTAGGCACTGTGCTACCAGAGCTTCTTCTATGATAAGACAGCAGAGGTGAAATGGTGACTTTAAAAAAAAAAAAAAAAGGTAGATACAGAAAGATATCTTGTCAGGAACTATATCTTGCCCCATTGAGGATTAGAAAAAAGCAGTACTCTGGTAAGAAATTCTGTCTGGAAAAATCCAGTGCTCCAATTTATAAACACACACATACAATGTATGGCTATGCTACACATACACACCTTCATAAAGGCACACAAAGACACATCCACATATCCACACACTCCTATTAAAATGGAATTGAGAACCAAAATTAAATCACGAAAGAGAGCTTTATGAATCATCTTGGAGCCATATTCTGAAACTACTTCATTCTTCTAAATTTTTAAAATATTGCTAATTTCTCCTGGGTAGTGGTTTTAATGAAGGCCACCCCCTGCAGAACACAGTCCCTCATTCTAGGAAAGTTGTGCACAGAAATTGTGGCTAGAATTAAGAGGCATCAATTCTTGCTTGGAACAAGCAAGATGGCCTGCAAGATGGCTGTCAAGGTGATTCTGACCCTGCAAGAGAGCATAGCAATATCCCATAGGGCTTCTAAGGCTGTATTCTTTATGGAAACAGACTGCCACATCTCTCTCCTGGTGAGCAGCAGGTAGGTTCAAAATGCTGACTTTTTGGTTAACAGCTGAGCACTTTAACCACTGTGTCACAAGAGTTCTTTCCAGAACTCTAACCATGATTAATTAGTCATCTCACAGGAAGACTTACACTGTGTCCTCTCTGTGAAAAGAAACTGCATCTGATCCTAATGAATCTCAATTTATGTTTCCTGAAATGCTTCTCAAGTGGAAGTTGCCCAGACACTTGAAGGCAGTTTATGAAGTTCTTGTCCAATCCTTTCAAAGAACATCCTTTGTAACAACAACAAAGCCTGCAGAACCCACAAGTAGTTCCTGGTCAATCTCCCTTACCCATGGGACACGTCATAGTCCCTGAACAAATTTATCCAGGCCTGCCTAATTTTATTCAACAGCATTCAGCTTATTTATTTATTTATTTAGGTGTTCGTAAGCAGTGCCTTTCTCAGAATGTGGCTCAGTTATTAAACTGAACTCAAAATTAATTAAATTACCTTAAATTAAGTCAACTTATTCTTTCTAGTTGATGAAATGTAAAACCCTGCACACAGCTCTGTCTTCATTTTTTTTTTTTTATTTTTCCCTATTAGGCTGTGGATAAACAATAATTGTTCCAAAAAAAAAAAAAAAAAAGGAAGAAAGAGACATGAACAGATTGCTCTCCCAGTGGGGATGATGGAGTGGGGATGATGGACTACAAATATCAGGGACTCAGGGATGAGGATGACCTAGAATCTTGAGTAGATGAAGCATTTCCAGGAGGAGGCAGCCCCTAAGGTATTTTTCTTCCAGGCTGTGCATAGAGTCATCACAGAATTGAAATAGGTCAACATGTGGAGGGATATTAAAAAGGTGTTATGTGCCTTCTGAATCTTGTCATTCAGTGCTTTATTTTCTCCTAGAAACTGAAGGAAATTAGAACCTCATTAGAGCAAATCAGGCCCAAATTTACAAGCATGTTTTGACTCTTTTGTGATGGATTCAGCTTCCAGCTAAGATTCATGTTGAGAGGGTGACAGAGGTGGGGGCTAGGAAACAGCAAAGGCAAATTAACATAAGTCTTCTATCCTTTATATCATCTATGATTCATCCATAGATACCACAGATACCAATTTCTTCATTATATGTCATACTTGATTTAGTGTTGCTAGAGTTTTGGTGGTGTAGTGCCTAAGGCATATTACTGCTAACCAGAAGGTTGGTGGTTCAAACCCACCAGCCACTCCTCGGAAGGAAGGTTGGGCAATCTACTTTCGTAGTTATACTGCCTTGGGAACCCAAGGAGGGGTCGCTATGAGTCGGGTCCAACTCCAGGGCATATAACAACAACAAACAAGGGAAAATAAAAAGCCTTACTTACAAGTACTGCTTTCAAGGAGCTTACAGTCAGGAAGGGGTGAGAAGTGTTAATGTCTTTACTTAATTTGAAGGAATATGTGAATTATAGCTTAGTACATCTCTGACTCAGCCTCTGACTTTCATCCAAGGGCTTACTACATCAGACACTGTGCATGAATTATCTCACTGAAATCTCACAAAAACACAGTAAGATGATTCTATGTTTGGGTCCATTTTACAGTTGAGGAAGCTAGAGTTAAATAATGAGTTCAAGGTCATACAGCTTCTGCATCTAATACCTTCAAACTTCTAAATATTTTGCACACAACTGCTGGGGAAACCTTCTTCCATACTGTCTTGATCAGTATCTAATCCTTTGCTGATTTTTTCCAGTGGTCCTACTACTTACATAATAAAATTGATGCCATGATAGACTTAAGACACCACAGAATCAAAGCATTACTCTCATGCCTTATTTGTGTCTACTTTCTCACAGGAACCAACTGCTCTAGCTATGCTTCTTCTCTTGCCATTTCTCCACTTAACTTAATTTTTCCAGTCTCTGAGGTTTTACTCCCACCTTGAGAGTGTACTGATTTCTGGGTGGTTGGATTCCAGTGTCTGTATTAGCTTTCTTAGCCTATACCTGACTATGCTTCTCTGGTATCTGTATTTGCATTAATTGTCTGAAGTTATCACTTCCTGTCATCTTCCCAGGTTACCAGCCCCATCATTTATCTAATACTTTATGATCTTCTCCAATTTACTTTGTAATGATTGAGTCTTATATTCTTATACCTTCACTATTTTATGCAATATCAATATCTGTATCATGGTAGGAATTTGGGAGAAGAAAGCAGTTAGGACAGATTCTAAGGGGAGACAAGTCTGATAGCCCCTATCCAAGCAACTTCATCACACTCAGGCCTTGCAGGGAGCAGAGAGAGAATTTCTGGTCACAATTATTTGGAAAGGGTAAGTAGTAAATTTTCACTTCTTTTCAGTTTGGATTTTAATCATTAATTGGCATTCTGAGCACTTTGGCCATGGCCTAATCATGTAGGATGAAGTATGACTGAGTAGGAGAGCTGCAACCAAGGAAAAGTCCTTCCAAATGTCATTAAGACAGTTTTTTGAATCAAATCAAGTGTATTAAATGTTTTCTTCCTGCAACTGAAATAAAAGTGAAAAATATAGCTTATCACTGTCTCTTTGAGTTACCATGTAATTCTACAAACACATTACTTTAGCCACATAACCGATCATAGGACATTCACAATAACGTTACAACTTCATGGTGGCTACAAATTTGGCCTGTTAAACTAATGAGGTATTTTTAGCTTTTGGCAGATGTTACTGTGACTTCTTTTAAGAATGGCTTTGTCCTTTTACATTCAAACCATTTTTAAAGGTTAAGAAGTGAAAAAAAAATGTGTGTTTTTTAAACACAAGTTCAGAAAACATTTTCAAAGATTAGTGTAAGTTTGTAGCTTAATTGTACAAGTCTGTTACAATCCCTATTCTATAAGAAAATTAATTCAATTTTTACTAGTCATTGAAAAAAGAGGGAGAATATTTAAAAATACCAAAGGAGTAAAAATTAGGGGAGAGAAGAGAGTTTGGTCTCCAAGGGACATATATCAAGATTAGAAAGTAAAAGTCAAAAGTTTGTGCGTAATTGGGAGAGAACAATGACTAAGTAGCCTTTTAACTACTTTTTAAATTTTAACCTTTCTGTTTTATATCCCAGCTCCTTCCTTTGCTCTATAACTCTGGAAAACACTTAAACTTTCAGGGGAGGTAACTAAAGCCTATCCCCCATTCACCTGAAGGCAGTCACAAAAATTGTAGGTCATAATACTTAGAATTAACTTCTTGTAAATATGTCATTCAAAGTCAAACCTATGTTTATGAGAAAACTAGTCTAAAAGAATCTAGATATCATCAATATTGTTTATTCCAATAGATAAGAACTGTTTTAATCAGAGTTACCAAATCTTTTATTGAGTTTGGTTGAAGTTGTTCTATAGTGCAGTCTGGGAGCTTTTGACATTTGCTGTCAGAGATTTAAGGTGTCACCATGACAGGGACATGAAAAGTTAGGTACACAGACAGAAATAGGTAGTGGATTTTACACTTTTGTGTCAAAAGAAACCAGGCTTCAGAAATACTGAAAAATAATGGGAAAGAAAGGATTAGGAGAAAATAGATAAGGAGACCATGGAAAAATGACAAAGGGCAAAGGGAACCTCCACACACAGACATAGAAGAGAAGTCTCAAAGAAATCCAAACTAAAACAGTGTAGGGCTTTGTGGAAAATGGTTGGGAGTTTTGTAATTTTAAAACTTTGTATATGTTCAATTAAATGAAAATTTTAGAGGACTATTTATAGTTATAGAAAAAAAAAGTGGTCCCTTTTATGTTTCCAAATTAGTACAGTGTACTGTTTTTACCAAGTTGCAAGGAGCTGTTCAAAGTTTGAAATGCTGCATTTGAACTCTTCTTGTAGAATACAGATGGGTTCTTCAGTAGCCATTGGAAATGTTTCAATCAAGAGAGAGAAGGAATGAAACAAGGAGAAAATAGAACCTGTAAGATGTCAAGAGGAAGATGAAGACACAGAGATAAATATGTCACAAAGACATGTTTCAGTTTGGAAAAAATAAATTCATGTCCATTAGAAAGTTTTCCATAATTTTTTACTAACATTAATGTTAGTGTAGTGCCTAAGGCACTTGATTGCTAACCAGAAGGTTGGTGGTTCAAACCTACCAGCTACTCCTTGGAAGGAAGGTTGGGCAATCTACTTCTGTAGTGATACTGCCTCAGAAACCCGAGGGTTCACTATGAGTCAGGTCTGACTTGAAGACACATAACAACAACGTTTTGAAAACTAGCTCTCAATTGTTGAAGGTTCTTTTGAGTGAGTTTTGTGCATTTTAATCAAATTTTGTTTATTACCTGTGTGATATTTAGTACTTAATATTCATTAAATCAGGAACTGGGAGCCAAGGCTGACAGCTGGAACAGGTAAAGGGGGAGCCCCCAGGCAAGATGCAGGGGCCAGGGCCAACAGTCAGAACAGATAAGGGGAGAGCCCCTATGCAGGAAGTGGGAGCCAGTGGGTGGCTGGAAGGGGTAAGGGGAAGGCAAGGAAGTGAGTGGAGGATTTGGAACAACTAAGGGAGATGAACTTGTCTATCAGTTTATTGTACTGTGGTGGCTTGCATGTTGCTGTGAGGTTGGAGGCTGTGCCACCAGTGTTTCAAATGCCAGCAGGGTTGCCCCTGGTGGATGTGTTTCAGCAGAGCTTCCAAACTGAGACACTTCAGAAGAAGGAAGAGGCCACTCACTTCTCAAAGAACTGGTCAGTGAAAACTTTATGAATGGCAGTGAAACACTATCTTATATATTACTGGAAAATTTTATGAATAGCCCTGAAACATTGTCCAATACAGTGCTGGAAGATGAGTCCCTCAGGCCAGAAGCCACTCAAAATATGACTGGGAAGGAGCTGTCTCATCAGAGTAGAGCTAACCTTTCAGGACCTCCATATGCTGATGTGGCATGACTCAAAATGAGAAGAAACATCTGCAAACAACCATTAACATCTGCAAACATCTGCAAACAACCATTAACATCTGCAAACGACCATTAACATTCATACATTCCATGGAATGTATGAAGTATGAAGTATGAATCCAGGCAAATCGGAAGTTGTCAAAAATGAAATGGAACACATCAAGATTGATATCCTAGGCATTGTTGTTGTTATGTGCTGTCAAGTCAGACCCGACTCATAGTCACTCCTCCTTGGGTTTCCAAGGCAGTATCACTACAGAAATAGATTGTCCAACCTTCCTTCCAAGGAGTGGCTGGTGCGTTTGAACCACCAGCCTTCTGGTTAGCAGTCAAGTGCCTTAGGCACTACACTACTAGAGCTCTTAGGCATTAGTGTGCCGAAATGAACCAGTTTTGACCATTTTGAATCAGACAACCATATGATCTACTATGCTGGGAATGACAATTTGAAGAGTAATGGTGTGGCATTCATCATCACAAAGAATGTTTCAAGATCTATCTTGAAGTACAATGTTGTCAGTGATAGGATAATATCCATATGTCTACAAAGAAGGTCAGTTAATATGACTATTGTTCAAATTTACGTACTAACCACCAAAGCCAAAGATGGGGAAATTGAAGATTTTTACCAACTTCTGCAGTCTGAAATTTAAAGAACATGCAATAAAGATGTATTGATTATTACTGGTATTGGAATGCAAAAGCTGGAAACAAAGAAGAATCACCAGTAGTTGGAAAATTTGGCCTTGGTGATAGAAATGACACTGGAGATCACATGACAGAATTTTGCAAGACCAATGACTTATTCATTGCAAATACATTTTTTTTCAGTAACACAAATAGCAGCTATACATGTAGACTTCATAAGATGGAGTACACAGGAATCAGACTGACTACATCTGTGGCAAGAGGTGGTGGAAAATCTCGATATCAGCCAAAAGAAGAGTAGGAGCTGTTTGTGGAACAGACCATCAACTGCTCAAACCAAGTTAAAATTGAAGTTAAAGACAATTAAGACAAGTCCATGGGAGCCAAAATATGACCTTGAATATATCCCACCTGAATTTAGAGTCCATTTAAGAATAGATTTGGTGCATTGAACATCAATGACCAAAACCAGAAGAATTATGGGATGACATCAAGAACATCTTCCAAGAAGAAAGCAAAAGCTCATTAAAAAGACAGGAAAAGAAGAAAAGACCAAAATGGATGTCAGAAGAGACTCTGAAACTTGCCCTGGAATGAAGAGTAACTAAAGCAAATGGAAGAAATTACAAGATAAAAGAGCTGAACAGGTTTCAAAGAGCAGCTCAAGAAGACAAAGTTAATTATTTTAATGGAATGTGCAAAGACATGGAGTGGGAAAGCCAAAA
Source organism: Orycteropus afer afer (assembly GCF_000298275.1). Taxonomy (NCBI): domain Eukaryota; kingdom Metazoa; phylum Chordata; class Mammalia; order Tubulidentata; family Orycteropodidae; genus Orycteropus; species Orycteropus afer. The sequence continues at coordinate 4,214,605 of NW_006921782.1, read as the reverse complement.
GAGAAGAGCACACTTGGCATTTCTCAAGCTGAAAGAACTGAAGGGAAATTTAAGCCTCCAGTTGCAATATTGAAAGGTTCTATGGGTGCTATATAGAATGATGCAGGAGACATCAAAAGAAGATGGAAGGGATACACAGAGTCACTATATTAAAAAGAATTGGTTGATGTTCATCCATTTCAGGAGGTGACATATGATCAAGAAGCAATGGTATTGAAGGAAGAAGTCAAAGCAGCACTGATGGGATTGTGAAACATCAGTCTCCAGGAATTGACAGAATACTCATGGAGATGTTTCAACAAATGGATGCAATGCTGGAGGCACTAACGTGACTATGCCAAGAGATTTGGAAGATAGCTATACCTGGCCAAGTGATTGGAAGGAATCCATATTTGTACGCATTCCAAAAAAAGGTGATCCCACAGAATGTGGAAATTATCAGACAATATCATTAGTATTGCATGCAACTAAAATCCTACTGAAGATAATTCAAAAACTGTTGCAGCAATATATTGACAGAGAACTTCCAGAAATGCAAACTGGATTCAGAAGAGGATGTGGAAAGGGAGATATCATTTCTGATGTCAGATGAATCTTGGCTCAAAACAAAGAATACCAGAAAGATGTTTACTTGTGTTTTATTGACTATGCAAAAGCATTTGATTGTGTGGATCATAACAAATTATGGATAACATTGATAAGAATGGGAATTTCAGAACTCTTAATTGTACTCGTGAGGAACCTGTACATAGACCAGGAGGCTGTCATACAAACTGAATAAGGGGACACTGCATGGTTTAAAATCAAGAAGGAAGTGTGTCAGGGTTGTATCCTTTCACCATACTTATTCAATCAGAGCAAATAATCTGAGAAGCTGGACTATATGAAAAGAATGTGGCATCAGTATTGGAGGAAGATTCATTAACAACCTGTGATATGCTGATGAAACAACTTTGCTTGCTGAAAGTGAGGATGACTTGAAGCACTTACTGATGAAGATTGAAGATTACAGTCTGCCATATGGATTATGACTCAATATAAAGAAAACAACCACCCACACAATTGGACCAATAAGCCGCATCACAATAAATGAAGAAAAGACTGAAGTTATCAAAGACTTCATATTCCTTGGTTCTACAATCAACACCAATGGAAGCAATAGTTATGATATCATACGATGTATAGCATTGGACAAATCTGCTGCAAAATACATCTTTCAAGTGCTGAAGAGCAAAGATGGCTCCTTAAGGACTAAGGTGCACCTGACACAAGCCATGGTATTTTCAATCACCCCATATGCATGTGAGAACTGGACAATGAATAAGGAAGACCAAGGAAGAGTCAATGATTTTTCGTTGTGGTGCTGATGAAGAATGCTGAAAGTACCATGAACCGTTAAAAGAACTAACAAATCTGTCCTGGAAGAAGTGCAGCCAGAATGCTCCTTGGAAGCGAGAATGGCCAGACTTCATCTCATCTACTTTGGTCATGTTGTAAGAAGGGACCATTCCCTGGAGATGGATACCATGCTTGGAAAAGTGGAACGAAGAAGGGGAAGTGTCTCAACAAGATGGATTGACACAGTGGCTGCAATGATGGGCTCAGGTATAGCAAGGATCATGGGGCTGGCACGGGACCAGGCCATGTTTTGTTCTGCTGTATATAGGGTCACTATGAGTCAGAGACGACTTGACAACACCTAACAACATACATTAAATCAAGTTATTTAACTTCTATGTTACTTACACTGATCATCTATAAAATGTAAATAAGACTAGTAACTATCTCTTAGAGTAATGTTGATTGAATGGCTTATTACCTTAACTAATATTCAAATATATTACATACACATTGAGGGATAACTATTATATTTTGTAACAAAATAATCATTTTTATGTGAGTTAAATGCAATGTAAATATTGTCACCTTCTCTCAAATTGAACTATTATGTGTGTGTACGTTTACTGGTATTATTTGTATTTGGCTTATTTGGTGAATGGAATGAAGGCATTTTAAATTGTGCTTTGAAAATCCCATGTGATATCTTTTCTGAGATGATTGTCTTATTATCATTTTCTTTGAACTTTAAAGGCTATTTTATAATTTGTTGTTGTTGTTTTTATGTGCCATTGAGTCGGACCCGACTCATAGCAACCCCTTCTTGGGTTCCTAGGCAGCATCACTGCAGAAGTAGATTGCCCAACCTTCCTTCTGAGGAGTGGCTGGTGCTAGTGGGTTTGAACCACCAGCCTTCTGGTTAGCAGTCAAGTGCCTTAGGCACTATGCTACCAGAGGTCCTATTTAGCTTATCTCAATACAGTTTAAAATCCCCTGTAGGAATATGATACTAAGAGAAGTGTATGGTAAACACACATATATATTCATACATACATATACACACACACTTCATATATGTATCACATATATATTATATGTATGTGTATATGTGTGATATATATCACATAGATTGAAAAATCCTCTCTACTAGAGTACTTCATCACTAAAAACTGTCTTTTTTTATTTTTAAATATGTTTTATCTATTTTAAGAATATCACTTTGAAAAGAGTTGGAAAATTCACTTTTTGACTGACAAAAGCCAGTTATGTTTGAGATATTTTTGATTCTGAGCACCTCCAAGTCAAAGACTAGGTATTACTCATCAGCGTACTTCCTGGCTCATGATAAGCACTAAATACATGGTAATGAATGAATTTGTGAATTAATCAGTGGACCAATGAATCAATCAATGAGTACATGAATTTATAAATGGAGGAATAAAAGTCAGAAAGTTGATAGCAGAGAACTATAAAAGGGACAGAACAGTAGCCATATCTATCTTTCCTTTTTGAACATTTGTTTTGTTTTGTTTGGATAGTTAGAGAGATCCTGGGGAGGTATACATTTTAGAATGCTGGTAACTATTCCTTAAGCATGAGAATCAGAAGATGTAATGGTACCTGGCAATTTAGAAGAAAGTTTGAGGTATTTTGGTACATTGAATCTAAGGGCCTCTGAAAAGCTAATCTAAGCACACACTCACACATGAAATTTAAAGGTTACAAAAGGACTTAATAAGTAAACACAATGACACTTGTTTTTATTTTTTAAATGTCTCTTAAATTATAAGCTCCAGGATGCAGAGACAGTCTTCACCACTCGATTCCTAGCACCTACCCAAATTTTCCATGTTTTTCTTTGAATTTTTTTTTTATTGTAATTTGGGTGAAAGTTTACTGAGCAAATTCATTTTCTACACAGCAATTCGTACACATTTTGTTTCATAACATTGACTGCAATTCCCCACAGTATAACAGCTCTCTTCCTACTTCCTCCCTGCATCCTTCCCTCCCATCCACTTTATCACCCGAGCCGTCTCCCCATACAAACATTGCCCTTCTACTCTCCCACAACTGATCTCTCCAAGAACTATATCTACCTGATGTAAAATGTTCACCTCATACACCTGTCCATTGTTTGACTAGAAGCCACAGGAGTGAGTTCAGTTCCAGACATGAAGGGTAACTAGAGGCCAAAATATGAGGCATCTCACCAGGCTCAATCAAACCAGCAAACCTGGTCTTTTTATTTTAAAAAATGATGTTGAGTTTTGTTCCACATTGTTCTTCCACTCTATCCAAGATCTTCTGACCCAATCCTAGTTGACAGTGGTCACTGGGCACCATCTAGTTCCTCTGGTCTCATGGTCATATAGGCTGAGGATCCCATGGTCTACTAGTCCTTAGACTAATTATTTCCATGTGTCTTTGGTTTTCTTTATTCTTCTTTTCTCTGGATGAGGAAAGATCTATCACTGTATCCAGCCTGCAAGCTTTTAAAACCCCAGTCACTACTTACCAAAGCAGGATGAGAACAATGTTTTGTGTAGTATGGTGTATGCCAATTGAGCTATCAAGCTGCAACCATGGTCCTGAGCCCACAGGTCCAACTACTTGCTCCTCATGGTAGCTGGCTGTGGCCAAGAAGCCATCACAAACTTGCCCTTTGTAAACATTTTTTATGTTTCACTAAGTTTTTATTCAATGAGTCAATTAATGAATTAATGATATTAGAAACAGATGCTAATAATGAAGCAAAAGCTTAAGGAGTTATGGGTATAGGCCAAAAAAGGTAAGAGAAGATACAAGTAATATGAAGCCTATAAAGAAAAACAAGGAAAGGAAAGATATGAGATGGCAATGAAGAAAGGAAGGGTGAGAAGAAAGGCTTATAGATTCCAATGGAGAGTGATTACCATGGAGTCAGAGGAAGAGATCAGTGTGTAAAGGTTTAGGCAATATTGAATTTGAACTTATTTTATTTAACTAAAAATTGTTGAAGCTATTTTGGAGGAAGGCAAAACTCAAAAATCGCAACAAAAGCAAGTTAAGTATTATGTTTCTCAGCAGACCTCATAAAAGAGAAATTTACTCTTGCTTGTTCTCTAAATGTTTACAAGAGAGAATGCTTTATGAGCATACAGATTTTTTATTTCCTTCCCATCTCTGAGTCTTAACTAATTTCTTAAGACAAAATGAACTTTTCTAGATCTGGCAAACAAAAAAGAACTTTATATATAAACTCGGAACTTTAGCTTTGAATACTCAGTTCTGGGTTCTTGCTCTGTCTTAAAATTAACATAACTGAAAAAAAAAGTCATAAAAGGGCAATCAGATCAATTAGATGAATGAATTAATGCCAAAACAAGAATGAAGCCAAAACTCATCATGCTTTAGTTTCCCAAAATAATCCAGTAACTCTGTAAAAACTTTGGTTTTACTCACTTGAAATGGGTCAGTGAGAGCAGTTGAGAGTAGCCAAGTGGTGGCAAATATCACATTATGCTCAAAAAAAGTGTTGTTCCCGTCCATGAAGTAGTTTCCTTCAAGTGTACAGTGTCATATTAAATATCATTATTGTTAGTGTTCACCATCTGTCTCTCAGTTTGTTGTACTGTAGTGGCTTGTGGCTTGCTATGATGCTGGCATCTATGCTACCAGTGTTTTAAATAAAAGCAGGGTCACACATGAAGGACAGTTCTCAGCAGAACTTCTAGACTAAGATGTACTAGAAAGAAAGGTGAGTTACTTTATTTTTTGAAAATTAGCCAGTGACAACCTTAAGAATTGCAACAGAATATTATCCAATATAGTTTTGGCAGTTGAACCCCCTAGGTTGCAAGGCATTCAAAATACACAGTGGTTGTGACAGCTGACTTGTGCTTTCCAATAATTGTGAAGATGGTGCAGGACCAGATAACATTTTGTTCTGTTGCATGGGAATAGACATGAGTCGAAGCCTACTTGAAGGCAATATGAACAGCAACGCAGACCCAATAAATTAGTCAGGCTTAAAAGGTTTTTGTACGCATACCCTCCTTCAGTAGATGAGGATAAGGTTTACAGAGGAGGAATATGTTGTGCAAGATCACAAAGCTAGTCAGGGAGAGAAATGTGAATAGAACTCCATATTCCTGATTCTCAACACAGTAAATTTTCATTACATTGCTGTTGTTGTTTGGTGCCAATGTTGTTGTTATGTGCCCTCGAGTCGGCCCCGACTCATAGCGACCCCTCCTTGGGTTTCCGAGGCGGTATCACTACGGAAGTAGGATTGCCCAACCTTCCTTCCGAGGAGTGGCTGGTGGGTTTGAACCGCCAGCCTTCTGGTTAGCAGGCAAGTGTCTTAGCCACTCTAAAGCACTTGACTGCTAACCAGAAGGCTGGTGGTTCAAACCCACCAGCCACTCCTCGGAAGGAAGGTTGGGCAATCCTACTTCCGTAGTGATACCGCCTCGGAAACCCAAGGAGGGGTCGCTATGAGTCGGGGCCGACTCAACGGCAAACAACAACAACAACATTGGTGCCAATGAGTCAGTGCCAATTCAGAATGACCTTATGCATAAATGAATGAAGCATTGCCATCTTCACTCTCTGTGCTATGTTTGATCCACCTATTGCAGCCACTATTTCAATCCATCTAATTTAGGTTCTCCATCTTTTCACTGGCCCTCGACTTTACTAAGCATGATTTTTTTTTTCCCCCAGCAATTTGTCTCTCCAGAAGACTTGTTCAAAGTAAGCAAAAGGAAGTATTTCCACCCTAACTTCTGAGGAGTATTCTGACTATATTTCCTCTAAGGCAGATTTTCTCATTCTTCTGACAATTCATTCTATATTGTATATTCTTTGTCATCATCACAATTTGAATATGTCAGTCCTTCTTCAGTCTTCCTTTCTCATTGTCCAGGTTTGCATGCATATGTTGTTGTCAGTTTCAACTCATAATGACCCTGTGCACAGAAGAATGAAACTATACCTGATCCTGTGCCCTCCTTTATAACAGTTGCTGATTGAGCTTGTTGCAGCCACTGTGGCAATCCATCTTGTTGAGAGTCTTTTTTTGCTTACCCTCTGCTTAATCAGCATGATGCCTTTCTCCAGGGACTAATCCCTCCTGATGACATGTCCAAAGTACACCACACACAGTCTCACCATCTTTGCTTCTAAGGTCTACTTGGCTATACTTCTTTCAAGGCAGATTTGTTAAATCTTTTGACAATTCATGGTGTATTCGATATTCTTTGGCAACACCATAATTCTAAAGTATCAATTCTTCAGTCTTCCTTATTCGTTGTTCAGCTTTAATATGCATATGAGACGATTGAAAATACCGTGGCTTAGGTCAGGTGCGCTTTAGTGTTCAAAGTGACGTATTTGCTTTTGAACACTTTAAAAAGGTCCTTTGAAGGAGATTTTCCCAGTGCTTTACATTGTTTGATTTCTTAACTGCTGCTTCCATGGATTTTGATTGTGGATCCAAGTAAAATGAAATCCTTGATAATTTCAATCTTTTCTCCATTTGTTGTGGTGCTGCTTATTGATCCCATTATGAGTATTTTTGTTCTCTTTATGTTGAAGTATAATCCTTGCTGAAGGCTGTAGTCTTAGATCATCAATAAATATTTCAAGTCTTCTTTACTTCCATTTAATAAAGTTGTATCATCTGTATATCACAGGTTGTTACTGAGTCTTCTTCCAATCCTGATAATTCATTTGTCTTCATGCAGCCCAGCTTCTCAGATTATTTGCTCAGCATACAGACTGAATAAATATGGTGAAAGGATACAACACTGGTACACATCTTTTCCAAATTTAAACCATGCAATATTCCTTATTGTGTTTGAGTGACTGCCTTTTGGTCTATTTACAGGTTCCTCATAAGCACAATTAAGTGTTCTAGAATTCCTATTCTTCTCAATGTTATCCATAATTTGTTATGATCTGCACAGCTAAATCACTTTGTGTACTCAATAAAACACAGGTAAACATCTTTCAGGTATTCTCTGCTTTCAGCCAAGATCCATCTGATATCAACCATGATATCCCCCATTCCAAATCCTCTTCTGAGTCCAGATTAAACTTGTAGCAATTCCTTGTAAATGTATTGCTGCAACCATGTTTGAATTATCTTCAGCAACATTTTGCTAACATGTGATATTATTTGATAATTTTCACATTCTGTTTGATCAACTTTCTTTTGAAAAAACATGAACATGAACATTCAAGTCAAATGCCAAGTAACTGTCTTCCAAAATTTTTGACACAGATTATTAAGTGCTTACAAAGTTGCATTTGGTGGTGGAAGCAACTGAATTGGTATTCTATCCATTCCTGGATGCTTGCTTTTTGTCAATTCCTTATATACAGAGAAAATAGTATTGATTATATTAAAAATAAAGAGACAGATATAGCAGTGTTCTGAGTCCTAGAACGGCTCAGAAAAGGTCATTTATTGAATATTCTAACTTTATGAGGGCAGAGGCCATGTGGATATTGTTCATTATTATATCTCCTGTGGATTGTACAGAATCTAGTGCTTGGTAGGAGATAGATGATAGATAGAAACACATTGTTATATTTTAAATTGGAGTATGAGCCACATACAACAATAAACTATCTAGTTTGATGAATTTTAGCCATTTCATGTACACATATAACCATATATGTTGTTGTTGTTGTTATTTGCCCTCGAGTCGCCCCCGACTCATAGCGACCCCTCCTTGGGTTTCTGAGGC
>NW_006921782.1:4205370-4205917 GCF_000298275.1 Orycteropus afer afer | reverse complement strand
TAACCATAACCAAACACCTTAAGGGATGAGTCACTGAGCTTTGAGACTTTGTTCTGGGGACATTTAAATTAATTGGCATAACAATCCACAAAGACAATGTTGTATATCCTATTTTGGTGAGTAGCAACTGGGGTCTTAAAAGCTTATAAATGACCATCTAAGATGCAACAATTGGTCTCTCCCATTGTGGAGCAAAGAAGAGTGAAGAAAATCAAATATACAAGGAAACAATTAGTTCAAAGGACTAATGGACCAGGCAAAACTCAACCTTCACTATCCTGAGACCAAAACTAGATGGTATCTGGCTACCATTCCAACTGCTCTGACTTGGATCACAATAGAAGGTCCTGGCTAAGCTGGGAGAAAAATCATAAAAAAAGAAAGGCTTATTAGTTTGACAGAGACTGGTGGGACCTCTGAGACTCTAGCCCTTAGACCCTATTCAGCCTGGAACTGAACTCACCCCCATGGATCAACTTTTAACCAAGTGATAGACAGTCCTATGACATGAGCATTATCACCAGGGGGAAGACACTCCTTAGAACCA
>NW_006921782.1:4200350-4205000 GCF_000298275.1 Orycteropus afer afer | reverse complement strand
ACTAGGGAAGAGCTAACTGCCTCCTCGCAGGAGAGTCTATCCTAATGACATGGATGGAATAAAGTTTTTCAGATCTTCATTTGCTGATGAGACATGACACAAAATGGGAAGACATAGCTGCAAACACTCATTAATAGTCAGAATGTATGAAGTAGGAATGAAGGAATGTACGAAGTATGAATGTATGAACTATGAATCTAGGAAAATTTGAAGTTTTCAAAAATGAAATGGAACACATGAAGATCTATATCATAGACATTAGTGAACTGAAATGAACTGGTATTGGTCATTTTGAATCAGACAATCCTATGGTCTACTATGCTGGGAACGACAAACTGAAGAGGAATGGCATCAGATTCATCATCAAAAAGAATGTTTCCAAATCTATGTTGAGGTACAATTCTGTCAGTGGTAAGATAATATCCACATGCCTACAAGGAAGACCCATTAATACTAACATTGTTCAAATATACACACCAACCATTAAAGCCAAAGATGACAAAATTGAAGATTTTCTCAACTTCTGCAGCCTGAAATTGACCAACCATGCAAGCAAGATGTGTTGATAATTACTGGTGATGGAGATGCAAAAGCTGGAAATGAAGACGCATCAGTGGTTGGAAAATATGGCCTTGGTGATAGAGATGATGCTGGAAACCACATGACAGAATTTTCAAGATCAATGATTTTATCATTACAAATATATATTTTTTCAATAACATAAATAGTGGGTATATTATGTAGACCTCACCAAATGGAAACACAGGAATCAGATTGACTCCACCTGTGGAAAGAGGTGATCAAGAAACTATATATCATCAGTCAAAACAAAGTGAGGAACTGACAGTGGAACAGACCATCAATTGCTCATATGCACATTCACATTGAAGCTGAAGAAAATTAAAACAAGTCCATGAGAGCCAAAATAAAATTTTGGTTATATCTCACCTGAATTTAGAGACCATCTAAATAATAGATATGATGCATTGAATATCAGTGATGGAAAACCAGTCTAGTTGTGGGATGACTTCAAGAACATAATACATGAAAAAGCAAAAGATCATTAAAAAAGCAAGAAAGGAAGAGAAGACCAAAGTAAATGTCAGATGAGACTCTGAAACTTGCTTTTAAATGGAGAGTAGCTAAAGCAAAAGGAAGAAGTGAAGAAATAAAAGAACAGAACAGATTTCAAAACGTGATTCGAGAACACAAAGTAAAGTATTATAATGCAATGTGCAAAGACCTGGAATTAGCAAACAAACAAACAAACAAACAAACAAAAAACATTTATCGAGCTGAAATAAGTGAAGGAAAAACTCATGTCTTGAACTTCAGTATTGAGGGATTCTGTGGGCAAAATACTGAACGATGCAAGAAGCATCAAAAGAAGATGGAAGAAATACACAGTCAGTATATTGAAAAGAGTTAGTCAACATTCAGCATATCAGAAGGCAGTACATGATCAAGAATCGATGGCAATGAAGAAGAAGTCCAAGCTACACTGAAGGAATTGGCAGATACTCACAGAGGTATTTCAACAAATGGATGCAGCACTGGAGGTGCTTAATCATTTATGCCAAGAAACTTGGAAGACAGTTACCTGTTCAAATAACTGGGAGAGATCTACATTCATGCCATTCCAAAGAAAGTTGATCCCACAAAATGTGGAAATTATCAAACAATACCATTAATATCACATGAAAGTAAATTTTGTTACAGATAATAATAATAATAAAATGGTTACAGCGTATAGTGACAGGGAACTTCCAGAAATTCAAGCTGGATTCAGAAGAGGACGTGAAACAAGGGATATCATTGCTGATATCAGATGACTCTTGGCTGAAAGCAAAGAATACGAGAAAGATGCTTACCTGTGTTTTTATTAACTATGCAAAGGCATTTGACTGCGTGGATCATAACAAATTATGGATAATATAGGGAAGAATGGGAATTCCAGAACACTTATTTGTGCTCATGAAGAACCTGCACATAGAACAAGAAGCTGTTGTTCAAAGTGAACAAGGGAATACTGCATGATTTAAAATCAGGTGAGTGTGGACAATGAATAAGACTGAAGAAGAACTGATGCCTTTAAATTGTGGTGTTGTTGAAGGATACTTTGGACTGGCAGAAGAGAGAAAATATCTGTACTGAATTAAGTGCAGCCAGAATGCTCTTTAGAAGTGAGAATGACTAGACTTCGTCTCACATACTTAGGTCATGTTGCCAGAAGGGACCAGTCCCTGGAGAGAGATATCATGCTTGGTAAAGTGGAGAGTCAGAGAAAAAGCGGAAGACCCTCAATGACACAGTGACTGCAACAATAGGCTTAAGCATAGCAACTATTGTAAGGATGACACAGGACCAGGCAGAGTTTCAGTTTGTTGTACATAGGGTTGCTCTGAGTCAGATTCAACTTGCTGGCACCTAAGAACAAAAACCAGATTTGTCCAAAAACAGAACTTAGAAGGAAGGAAGGGGTAGCAAAGAATAAGGAATGAGAATCCAATTTTACAAGTGTAATCCAGTTGCATGCAATATCCCAAAACAAAATGTACATACATTATTGAATGGAAAACTAATTTATTCTGTAAACTTTCACCCAAACCTCAATAAAAAGTTGTTGTTTTTTTTTGAAAGAGAATGTATATCATGAAATCATTTTTCAGTCTGTGTGGCTTGCAGCTTCTTTTCCCTAATAATGTCATTTGTAGAAAGTTCCCCTCATGTCCCATTCCAGTCAATCTCTCTTTCCCTCTGCCTACCCATCCAGGAGACCAGTTTCTGATTTCTATCATCATAGCTTAGTTTGTCTATGCTTGAAAGTTGTATAAATGATTTGATTATAGATATTTTTGTGGTTGATTTCCTTCATTCTTAATTATGTTTTTAAAATTTATTCATGCTGTGCCTATATCAGTAGTTTATCTCCATATAACAAAAAATAGCATAGAAAGTATATGTGCATAACAGAATTTGTTTCCATTTTCCTGTTGATACATATTTGCATATTTGTTATTTGGGCTATTATTAATATGAAATTTGCTATCAACATTCTTTTACAAGTCTTTCTGGACTTTTTGAACACATTTTATGTGCTTATTGGCCATTTGTTGTTCTTTGTATCTGTTCAAGTCTTTTGCACCTTTTGTAATTGGGTTGTTTGTCTTTTTTATTATTAATTTGGATGAGTTCTCTGTATATTCTAGATATGAATTTTGTGTCAGATACATGTATTGCAAAAAATTTTTCCCGACGTGTGGTTTGTCTATTGGTATTCTTAATATATGTATATATTTTTAATAAGGAGCAAAGTTTAATTTGAACAAAGTCCAAGTTATCTTTCTTTTCATTTCTTTTCTTTTTTCTTTTAGGGTTACTGCTGTGTTCTGTTGAAAACATCTTTGCTTGTTGGCAAGGTTACCAAGATAATGTCCTTTGTTTTCCTCTGTGCTTAATGCTTTTGAGTTTAGAAATAAGTTTCATCTGAATTCATGTTTGTGTAGGTAGTATGATAATGGTTGTGTTGATCTAGCACTATTTGTTGAAAAGATTTTCCTTCCTTCTATCGAATTGACTTGGTGCCTTGTCTGAAGATTAATTTACTTTACATACATGGGTTTATTTCTGGATTCTATTCTATTCCATTGATTTAATATGTATCTGTAAGCCAATCATTACACATTCTTGCTTATTGTAGTTTTATAGTAAGTCTTGAAATCAAGTAGTGTTAAGTTCTCTTTTTTTTAAGATCCTTTTGGTGATTCTGGACCTTTGTATTTGAACAATAATTTTATAATCAGTTTGCCAATATCTTCAAAATGGCCTAAAAATTTGATAGGTATTATATTGAATCCATCAAATTTCCAACAGGCCATTTTGAAAATATTGGCAAAATGATTCTAAAATTTTTGTGTAAATGCAAAGGTCCAGTATAACCAAAACAATCTTAAAAAAAGAGAGAGAGAGAGGGAAGAAAAGGAAAACTAGAAGCTCTGGTGGTACTGTAGTTAAAACATTGGGCTACTAACTAAAAGGTTGGCAGTTTGAACCCACTAGCCACTCCACAGGAGTAAGAAGGAATCTGCTTCCGTAAAGATGTACAGGCTTGGAAACTCTAAGGGAACAGTTCTACTCTGCCCATAGGGTCTTCATGAGTCGGAATCAACTGTATGGCAACTTTTTTTTTTTTTTCCTGTTGTATTGAATTTATAGAAAGATTTTTTTGAAAAATAGATATCTTTAAAATTTTGAACCCTGTCAGTTTATGTGTATCTCTTCATTTATCTGAGTCTTTTTAATGTCTCAGTAATAATTTTTAATATGGAAATATTGCATCGTTTTCAATGTTTTCCTTACATATTTAATACTATTGGTGCTATTAAATTATATATTTTATTTCATTTTCTAGTTTTTCATTGTTTGTATGTAGAAACACTTTTGATTTTTTTTTTATTGACTTTGAATCCTGCAGTATTACTAAATTTACTTTATTGTTCTAGTCTCTGTAGATTCATCCGGTTTTCTACAGATGATCATTTTGTCTGCAGAAGAATGCTATTCTAATTAATTTATCTTAGATCTTTAAGGCTTTATTTGTTTTTATTTTTATTTATTTATTTATTTATTTTCCAGGGATAGGGAGTTTTG
>NW_006921782.1:4195796-4196817 GCF_000298275.1 Orycteropus afer afer | reverse complement strand
TCAATGGACTGTCATATTTTCTGCCAATCTTGGGACTGTTTCTGGACTTGAATTAGTGGCTTGCTGAGTTCTGGTGGTGTACTGCCTAAGGCATTTGACTGCTAACCAGAAGGCTGGTGGTTCAAACCAACCAGCCATTCCTCAGAAAGAAGATTAGACAATCTACTTCCATAGTGATATTATCTCAAAAACCCAAGGAGGGGTCACTATGAGTTGGATCCTACTCAATGACAGTGAATTTGATTTTTGGTTTTGTGTTGGCATGATAATGGTGGGGCTGTGCCATTTTATTTGTTGACCTTGGGTTTGTCAGCCTTAGCAGCCAGCAGCTGTCTGAGTTAAGAGAAGGCTCCAGCTCCAGTGGGCCAGGAGCAAGATGCAGAGCTGAAGCCCAAGGTCAAGGGACTTTCACCCAGCCCCCAGAGCTTGGGCTTCTAGCTTCCTAAACTGTGAGAGAATAAATGCCTGTTTGTTAAAGCCACACATGTGTAGTATGTCTGTTATAGCACAACTAGAGAACCAAAACAAGTATCAAAAGAAAAAAAGAAGAATGAGGAAACAAATAGAACAATACAGGCAGCAACTGTTTTTTGTTTCATTTTTTAGCTCATTTAAAGTTTATAGTTAAGGCATTTGGCTGCTAACCAGAAGGCTGGTGTTCAACCCACCAGCCACTCCTCAGAGGGAAGATTGGGCAATCTACCTCCATAGAGATACCGCCTTAGAAACCCAAGGAGGGGTTTCTATGATTTGTTTTTTGTTTTGTGGTATATCATATCTTAACTGACTAAAAAGCATTTCCCTGGAGTCAGTTCTGACTCAGTGACAGTATAGGACAGGGTAGAATTGCCTCATCAGGTTTTTAAAACTGTCATCTTTACAGATGCAGACTTCCACATCTTTCTTCTGTGGAGAAGCTAGTGTGTTTGAATTTTGATCTTCTGGGTAGCAACTGAGCAGATAGCCATTGAACCACCAGTATTTCTTTTTATGTTATTCAAAACCAAAACCAAACTCACTG
>NW_006921782.1:4185994-4195696 GCF_000298275.1 Orycteropus afer afer | reverse complement strand
TTACTTTATTGTTCTAGTCTCTGTAGATTCATCCGGTTTTCTACAGATGATCATTTTGTCTGCAGAAGAATGCTATTCTAATTAATTTATCTTAGGTCTTTAAGGCTTTATTTGTTTTTATTTTTATTTATTTATTTATTTATTTTCCAGGGATAGGGAGTTTTGGTGTCACTGTGGTTAAAGCATCAGGCTGCTAACCAAAAGGTGGGCAGTTTGAAACCACCAGCCACTCCATGTAAGAAAGATGAAGCACTCTGCTTCTGCAAAGATTCACAACCTCAAAAACCCTCTGCAGCAGCTCTACTATGTCCTATAGTGTCACTATGAGTTGGAATCGACTCGATGGCAGTGGTTTTCCTGAATTTCTACTCATGAAATAAAACACCTATATTTTTTTTTTTATTTCATGAATAGTAACTCTTGTAAAATATAAAATAGAAATGATGAAAATGGATCTTCTTTTCTTGTTCCTAAAAATAGGGAGAAAGGATGAAATATTTCATAATTAGGGATGATGTAACCCATAGGTATTTTGTAGATGCTTTTTACCAGGTTGAGGATATATTGCTTCTTTTTTTTAATTTGCTGAAGGTTTTTTTTAAGAAAGTATATTCAATTTTCTACATTAGATGAGATGGTTATATGCTTTTTCTCCTTTGTTCTTATAATATAGTTATATATATAGTTATTATTATAATTGATATTTTAAAATGGTAAACTACATCAGAAAACTTGAGACACAACCCATCTATTCATGAAGCATTGCTTTTTATATATTTATGTGTGTTTAAGTGTACGTGTATATTGAGTTTGCTTCTATGTTGTCAAGGATTTTGACTCTGTGATATCACACACACACACACACACACACACAAACATATATAATTTTTTTGTACTAATTTAATTAGGTTTTGGTACCAGGATTATACTAGGATCCCCATTCATTTTTTCTTACTTAAATGTTTGATAAAATTTTAATGATGCCATCTGATCCTGGTATTCATTTGTTTTATACCATAACTAACATTTTGATTACTTATTCTATTAGTTACCGTGAGAATGGCATTGAAATTTCTGACCATAAATGTAAATTGGTATCTTTTCCCTTTGTTTGTCAAATTTTACTTCTTCTGTTTTGTGATTCTGCTATTTAGTGCCAATACATTAAGGACTTTCTGACTTCCTAATAAATTCATCCTTTAGTCATTATTTCTCATTTTCTCTAATAATACTGATTGTACTGAAGTCTATTTTGCTTTGTCTGAATATAGCCACAGCAGATTTCTGAATCATTATACTTAAATGGTATATTTTTCACACATTTACTTCCAACCTCTGTGTCTTTAGATCTAAAGTCTATTCCTTGTAAGCATAGTTATGCTTTTCTTTTTTATATAATCTGATCATCTCTGGCTTTTTTGATGGCATGTTTAGTTCACTAATATTTAATGTAATTTTTATATAGTTCTGTTTAAAACTCCTATCTTGGTATTTGCTTTCACTTACCTCATTTGTTATTTATTTCTCTGTTTAATTTTTCCTGTCCATTTTGAAGTAAATCATATATTTTTTTTGTTTTCTATTTTAACTATTATTTTAAA
Organism: Orycteropus afer afer; assembly: GCF_000298275.1. Lineage (NCBI taxonomy): Eukaryota > Metazoa > Chordata > Mammalia > Tubulidentata > Orycteropodidae > Orycteropus > Orycteropus afer. The sequence continues at coordinate 4,194,095 of NW_006921782.1, read as the reverse complement.
TATTTAAATTCATGTATCTATACTGTATTTTGGGAGCTCTGGTAGTGTAGTGCCTAAGGCACTTAACTGCTAACCAGAAGGCTGGCGGTTCAAACCCACCAGCCACTCTTCGGAAGGAAGATGGGGCAGTCTACTTCCATAATGATACTGCCTCGGAAACCCAAGGAGGGTTTGCTATGAGTTGGGTCCAACTCGATGGCACATAACAACAACAACATACTGTATTTTAGTGGTTGATCTAGAACAGTGATGACTAAAAGAACTTTCAGCAGTGATGGGAATATCCTATACCTGTTCACTTCAATATGGTAGGCATTAGACATATGTGGCTGATGGAACTGAGGAATTGAATTTTTTATTTTATTTAATTTCAATTGAAAGTTAATACCAACATGTAGCTAGTGACTACTCCATTGGAAAGTACTCATGTAGAGATGATAATATGAATCCTAGATTCATTAAAATCTACTTTCAAAATAATATTATGCTACTTTATGAATAGTATAATTTTAACCCTCTTCTTGCCTTTTGTGTACTTCATTTCTTATATTTTCCTTCCATAGAAAACTCTTTGAAAAGAAAGATAATGAGAATATATTCCATGTATTGTTGTAATTTTTCTTTTAAATGTTCTTCAGTCTTTTAAAGATGTTACAGATATAAATATAAATAGAAAGGTGTTTTGCATTTTCCTAGATAATTACCCTTTTTATGCCTTTCATTCATTGTGCAGATTGGGGCTTCATCTGGTATCATTTTTCTTCATTCTGCACTTCTTTTACCAGGTCTTGTAATGCAGAGCCTATGGAAGCAAATTCCCTCAGCTTTTGTCTATCTGGAAAGGACTTTATTTGCCTTTCTTTTCAAAGTATATATATATAACCTTTTTTTTTCCTCCCAGAACACGAAACTCTTATGTTGAATTGTTTGTGTGTGGTTGTATGTTTTCCTCTTAACATTTTTAGTATATTGTTTCATTGCCTTCTGCTTTCTAATTATTTTTAGTGGGAAGTCAGCCATCATACATATTGCTGTACATATACACCATGAATATAATGTTTTAGCTTTTTTTTTCTGGTTGCTTTTGAATCATTTTATTTAATTTTAATTTTTGGCAATTTGACAATGAACTACCTAGGTATTTTTGGTTTGTGGTACCTGTGAGGTTGCTGAGTATCTTGATTATGTGTGTGATTTTTTTTTTCTTAATTTTATTGACTCATTCTTGAAATATTTCCTCAGATATTTTTTCTAACCTAGCGTTTATTTTCTTTTTTATGCTCATGATGGATGCGATATTGTGGTGCAGATCACATACACCTTTGTTCATTTATTTATTTTTTCCACTATGTTCCTGTCCTCTTTATGTTTTGGTTTGAAGTCTTTGATTGACTTGTGTTAAAAACATTCTTTTTTTTTTTTTTTTCCTGATTCCAGTTACTAACTTTATCTAATCTTTATACCCTGTTATACTTTTTATTTCTGGAATTTTCACTAGATTTTTAAAAATATATCGATGTTGTTGTTGTTGTTATGTGCGGTAGAGTCGCCCCGACTCATAGAGACCCCTCCTTGAGTTTGCGAGGCAGTATCACTACAGAAGTAGATTGCCCACCCTTCCTTCTGAGGAACCAGAAGGCTGGCGGTTCAACCCCTCAGCCCCTCCTCTGAAGGAAAGTTGGGCAATCTACTTCCGTAGTGATACTACCTTGGAAACCCAAGGAGGGGTCGCTGTGTGTCGGGCTGACTGGAGGGCACATAACAACAACAACAACAACAACAACATAGTCTTTCTCAGGAGCTCTGGTGGCATAGTGCCTAAGGCATTTGACTACTAACCAGAATGCTGGTGGTTCAAACCACTAGCCACTCCTCGGAAGAGAGGTTGGGCAACCTAACATCCGTAGTGATACCGCCTGGGAAACCCAAGGAGGGGTCTCTATGAGTCGGATCTGACTTGATGGCAGTGCATTGTGTTTTGCGTATAACTTTCTATATCCTAATTGGAAATGGGGCCATCACTTGATACATATTTGTTGATGAAATGTAAGAACATATTAACTTTCAAATTCCAGGTCAGCTCCTTGTTTTCTCCTTTCTATATACTTGAGCAAGTTTTTAAACATCTCTATTACTAAATTTCTTCAAATGTAAAAAGAGAAAAGAGATAATGATAATGCCTAATTTACAAGATTCTTGCAAGGATTAAATGAGTTAACACATGTAAAAACACTTTAAACAATGCCCAAAACACAGTAAGACTTGTATGAATATTTTTATTTGAAATGTAATTTTTCTTTAGGATGCATAAAATGTGTTTTAAAAAAAATCTCAGCAAGGCAGAAAAAAGATCAAGATAACTACCTCCCACTTTTTAGAGGGTAGAATTAAAAACTATGACCAGTTACTAAAATAACGGATATTTCTATAAATAGAATAATGTTTAATAAACCTAAACATTTCCAAGTTGCTGGTGAGTTGGATATTTCATCAATAGAATTAGATACTTAGTTGAATGGGGGAGAAAATATGTTACATAAGTTAAATTTATTGACAGGGTAATAGCCCTCTGGCTTTGAGACATACACCATTGTTGGTCTGCATAACTCCCAGAGTTGATGGAATACTCCATAGGACAATGCACAGCTAGCTGATATACTTATCTTTCTTTTATGCCATCCTCCAATAGCACCAGCTCACTGAGACTAGTTGGAGACTGCTGAGATTCCCTATAAATAGCGGAAATAAGCTACAGAGACAAGTCAAAACATTTCTTTTAGCTTCCAGTTTTCCCCTCTTCTTATTCTAGTCTTTCTTCCAATTCCATACTACAATTATGGTATCTTCCAATTATCTTCCTGTTTTCTCTCCCTCTTCTCACCTACCTAGAGCCAAAATAACAACAACAACATAACAATAATAACAAACAATATAGAATCACTGATAGGTTAGAAAGATGAATGGAAGTTATTTTTCCATGAGAGTGTTTTTTAGTAATCCTTACTTAGTACTCCAAAACTCTAGGGAAATATATATATGTAACAAAAGGTCTTTAAAAATAAACAAAATAAATGAACAACTCCTAAACCCAGAATTCCAGATCTAAATTGTGCCTAGCTGTAGAGGTCAAAATTGCAATTTGGAAGAATTGTTTTTTCCATCCATAAATCTTTCAACCCTCAGTTCCTAACTTTCCCAGGTCTGTCATCTTAGGTTTTCTCACGTTGTTCTGGATCTCTTCGGTTACTAAGAACATGATCAACAGCAAAGCACTAGTTCATTACAACTGTTGTGAGTATTGACCACTCTACCTTTGAACCTTGCCTTTCCCCAAACCCCCCTCCCACACACACACACAAACACAAACTCCTCTCCCTCCCTTTCCCCACTGCTTGTTGTAGCAGAATAGAATAATACATGTATTCTGATGTACTTTCATGTCCTGCCATTCCTGGGTCAGGGAGATATTTTTAAACAAGGGGTCTTACAGTATAAACAACCACTTCTAGGTAAGATTGGCCCCATTAGCAATGATTTTGCCAAAAACAGGATTTTCGGAATGCAGTCTATAAATTTTTCTGAAAAAAAAAAAAAAAAAAAATTGAAAGTGGGCCACCCGTACTCTCTCCCTCTGTCTCTTGCATGCTTCTAGGTGAAGGACCACCACTGGTCACACAATCTGATCCAGCCGCTGCACTGATGGATTGTTTCCTCTTTGCCTTATTTTTAAGGTTGATACTTTCTAAACCAGTCAGGCTGGCAGGCAGCTGCAGAGGATACAAGCACAACTCCTGAATCCTGGAGATAATTGCCAAAGGCAGCTGAGTTCAGGAGCCCCACCTGTTAACGAGCTGCCAATTATTTATATGCTTATAAATCACCTTTTAAACACTAACAAGCACAGGCTGTAATAAGCTTTGGCTGTCAGTTACCATGGTAACTGACCATGTCCCAAAAGGAAACCGAGACTACTGACATACAGACTCTGGGTCAATGGTCCCATATCTCCTAGGATTGATGTTTTTACTCCTATACATGAAACTGTTCTGTCCAAGTACAATGTAAAAATCACATGGCAAAGTAGGCATAGGACATGATTAAAATGCCTGCTTTTCCCTCTGCTTCCCAGGGAGCCTAAAGGGAATAGAGTTGTGTCCAACTCCCCATGAGCTATAGGAACAGGCTGCCCTAACTCGTTAAGTGGCAGTTCCCATGTACAGACACACAGCTGGTCTACCCAAGCCACCTGCTGTTAGATATTTCCTCAAAGCTTCCCAGGCTGCTAGGCTCCATCAGGCTGAAGAGGTTTTCCTAATACATTCAGTTTGCTGTTACAAATAGATAAGATGATAAGCTACTTGTGGGATGCTCAGTAATATTTAGTGAGATGCAAGGAATGGTTTCAGATAAAAAAGAACACATTTTTGCTTCCAGCAAACTGAAGGCATTTTCTCTCTTCTTTTAAAAGCACAGTGAGAAGGCAACCATCTGTGACCCAAAACTCTTTTTATAGTAGAGAAAGAAAACCACCTTCTGCCTTCAACTGGTTTTCCAAACCAGACATAGGGAAGTTCACTACAAGTGGTATCTGGTATGATATGACAGCTCAAAGAAGCTCATGGTAGCAGGGCATTAGTAAACATCGACCTAATCAAGCAATAGAGAAGTGTGATTGTAATCACTCTGCAAGGACTGACCCAGAAATGGCTTTTACTGTGCCTCCTAAAAGATACTAGTTTTCAATAGGAAATCAAATTGCAGATCCCACAAAGTCCCTTAACCATCAGCAGGTGTTTGAATTGATACCTTTCACTTCCTGAACTGCTTACAGAAGGACAGAGAGCACTTGATTTGAGATTTTTTGTGTCATTATCATTTATGTGCCTCTGTGTAGCTGGAGGATAGGAGAAATGGACACAGCTCTTTGAAAATCTTTAGATTTCATTGAAAATTATGCCAGTGGAGTTATTACTCCCTCCACATTGGGCTACTACCTATTCTCTGCCTCCATTATATTATGGATTAGATTGGGGTACAGAGGCATCATAAGGATTCATTTTTAAAAAACTGGATATATGTTGCCTTGGAGTTATGCGTGTGTTAGTGCTGGAGGATATGCTCAACCTGCCCCTGTCATTTTCTGTTGGGAATATCTACTCATGTTTGGCTCCTACCAGTCCTTCTTATTATCTCCCATGCTTATTAGTCTAAATATTCAGGTGGGGGATTAGAATCTCCACAAAGATCCAGAAATAAAAGCAAACTCTTGGGTAGTATATTATACAGAGTATTCCCCAAAATGATATGTTCTGGCTTAAGCCTGATTTTATTTTATGAAAACAAAACCCAGTGGAAGAGAAAATAGTGGTCTGATGAAAGATCAAAGAGGATCAGATGTGTTCAACATATTGTCAAAATTTAAACATTGCAAAGAATGTCTAGATGAAAGGGTAATGAACCACGTGGATTGTGGAGGAACTAACTGTTCCCTGATCTTGATCTAGCAGGTTGGCAGTGAGGTTCACAAGGTGAATGAGTAATTTGTAAGTGCATGCATGAGTGATTTAACATGGAACCAAGTCATTTGAAAAGTCAAAGGAAAGCAGACTAATCTCTAGTGTAGGTGGGAATTTCACCCTTTCCCCCTCCCTCCCTCTCTCTTCATTTGGAGTGGTCAAGTGGAAAGTCCACGGGTTGAGAAATAGGGGCCCAACTTTGCTTCTAGTCACTGTGTATCATTGGACAAGTAATTTCTCATTTCTGTGCTCAGTTTTCATACCCCTTTCTGTGTACTGCATAAGGATATACAAGGCTATACCAATATAATTAATACATGAACTCTATGTCTGACTAATAGCGACCACTCCTTGGGATTCGGAGGTGATATCACTGCAGAAGTAGTTTGCCCAATCTTCCTTCCGAGGAGTGGCTGATGGGTTTGAACTGCCAGCCCTCTCGTTAGCAGTCAAAGGCCTTAGGTACTATGCCACCAGAACTCCTAAATGATAAGTGTCTCTAAATAAAATATTGTCAGTGTCAAAGATGATAATATTACTAATGATAACAATGACCCTTAACCAGCTTTTGGCCCTGGACTTATACACTTAGAATGGATAAGAAATGAACATTGAATAATAACTAGAAAGAAACTAAATTAAGACTATTATAGATGCAATTATAAAGTCTGGTATTTAAGGTTGTATGTCAACTTGGCTAGGCCTGGTTTTGAGTAGCTGGCCAGCTGGATGTAGTTATTTCCCATGATGAGACTGGTAATAACTCCATGGTGGAATCTATTGTGAGCACCTGAGTAGCTTTCTTAGGGTTGTGGTCTGCTCCTACTATGTAAGAAACAGCTTTGAGACTTCCAGTAAGATGGAGGAATAGGCAGGCAAGTGGCACAGACCCTCTTCAACAAATAAAAGAAAAACCAATTGACAGTGATACAGAGGATAATCCTGGAGCCCAGAGCTTTGAAAGGAACTATACAGAAGTGGATTAGGCACTAACTAATGGAAAACAGTTAGTACAGAGATGGTTGGAGCTGTGGACTATCAGCTACTCTGACAGGACCAACAGCCTGAATATTTCCAAGTGGTATTGGGACCTGAGAATTGACCTAAAGATCAGACCTGATCAGCAAGGGCTGCAGGGACGACTGCGCTGATGGCCTGTGAATAGGAAGGGAAACAGCAAGGAGGGAAATAACCTGAGCAGTTGACTTTCCCCTGTCCAGAGAGTGCAAACATTTTGATTGTTTACAAGTGGTGGCCATTTTGGATATTTAAAGTGACTGAAGGTGCAGCCATTTTGAATGTTTACAAGCAGTGGCCATTTTGGATATTTAAAGTGATACCATTCTCTTTTGGATTCCAGAGACTTAAGAATAGGTTTTGTTTGCCAAGGTTAGCAGGGACATATGAGAGTGTGACAATAGGAAAGGAGACAGGTGGTGAGTGTATAGGTACCATCAACTAGTGAATAGAGGAGCACAGCACAGTACCCTGCTTGCGTAGATAACATACAAACAAAATAAAGAAAATGAGTCACTCCAACATAAAATCACCAATTAAATATAAACACAAAAATGTCACAATGCCTCAGAGACAAGAGAGCATCACAGTCCACGCAAAGAAGCAAGATAAAGCAGGAGAAACAAGGGACCAGGATGCAGACCCAAAACACATCCCTTAGGAAGATGCAGCATTGGAACTCCCTGATAAGGAATTCAAAAGAATTATATTTAGGTATCTTCAATGAATTGAGAGACAGATCAAGGAAAACAGACAGAAAACCCTAGAACAATTTCAAAAGACAATATAAGAACAAAATGACAAAATAAATGAAAAATTAGAAATGATACAAAATCTACACACAGAAATCCAGAAGATTAATACTAAATTTTCAGAAATACATGAGACATTGAATGGGAAAAGGAGCAGAAATGAATCAAGGGAAGACAGAATTAGGGAGATTGAAGGCAAATACCTGAACACTTCTTTGGAAAGGGATAAATCAGAAAAAAAGATCAAAACAAAATGAAGAAAGCCTAAGGTTCATATGAGATACCATCAAAAGCAATAACCTACCTGTAATCGAATTTCCAGAACAGGAAGAGACAAATAAAACCACAGAGAAAATTGTCGCAGATTTGTTGGAAGAGAATTTTCCTGGTATGCTGAAAGATGAGACTATATACATTCAGGAAGTCCAATGAACCACAAACAGGATAGACCCCAAAAGAAAATCACCCCGACGTATCATCATCAAACTCACCAAAATCAAAGACAAAGAAAGAATCCTGAAAGTAGCAAGGGAAAAATGAAAAGTTACCTACCAGGGATAACCAATAAGACTAAGCTTAGATTTCTTGACAGAAACCATGCAGGCAAGAAGAAAATGGGATGTTATATATATAAAATCTTGAAAGAGAAAAAAATTCCAACCAAGAATTATGTATCCAGCAAAATTGTCCCTCAAATATGATGAGGAAATTAGGACATTTCCAGATAAGCAGAAATTAAGGGAATTTGTTGAAACCATACCAACCTTATAAGAGATGCTAAAGGGAGCCCTTTGGACAGAGAAGCAACAACAGCCA